>NW_027249951.1:0-56265 GCF_030848795.1 Temnothorax nylanderi
AATACGATATACAAAGTACACACAGAAAAGCGATAAGTATCAATTTAGAAAGATTTAATATAATATCTTATAATATATACTGTGGTAATTTAAAAAATATTTATGCAGGAAAGGCTGTATTCCCGACTGGTGCATTCGTGCTTCGTCGGACACTGCGAGACAGGCCTTTTGGACTCACCGGTTTATGCTTCTAATGCTTCCACTCGTGTCCAGCGCACTTTTACTTAAGACGCCCTGCTTTGCTGTATTGTTTCTTTGGGCTGCAATTTAGTTATCTAACATAGGGCTACTTGCAGGAAAAGATAATGACACAGGTATTATTCAAATTTCATCGATAGGAGAGAAATATCTATAAAAAGAACAATATTTGTTTTTTTATATTATTAGAAGTGGATATTATTTTGGATTATTAGTGTGACTACTTTGTGATATTTGTTTGTTATTTATGTAACGTAATTTCCTAATTAACCAGATTTATTTATAGGAGTACGAAAATGCTTCTGGCAATAAAGTGCGGTTTCAATATTCGCAATTCCTGGTGTTTGTGAATCGCATTCTTGCTTTCCTGATATCGGGATTATATTTACTTATTCAACGTCAGCCGCAACATAAGACGCCATTGTACAAGTATGCGTTTTGCTCCTTGTCAAATATTATGAGCAGTTGGTGTCAATACGAAGCTTTGAAGTATGTCAGTTTTCCATCACAAGTAAAAAAATTACGATTGTATATACTTCTCTGACGATTCATTGATTTCTCTAGTCATAACTTCTTATGTACCACGATATGAGTATTTGTATGAATGTTTTGTTATATGCGTTTATAATTTTTTTTTAGGTTCTAGCTAAAGCTTCTAAAATTATCCCAGTTATGTTAATGGAAAAATAATTTCGCATACAACGTATGAATATTACGAGTATGTTACTGCGATTCTTATTTCTATCGGAATGACGCTCTTTATGTTGGACAGCTCTGATCATAAAACGGTATATATTTTGTTAAATCTATAATACATTTTAGTTGCAGTCAACTTACGATAGTCTATCAAATACTTTCAGATGGGGCTACAACACTCGGTGTTATTTTACTGGGAGGTTACTCATTATTAGATAGTTTCACAAGTACCTGGCGAATGCACTTTTTACAGACTATGGTGTGACTAGCGTACAAATGATGTTCAACAATCGAGCTTTCACTGATATTTTCTTTCATGACGACGGTAATTAATTTGCGATATGCAATTAGTTTTTTTAATATTTCTTGCACGAAAGTAACTAATGACTTTTATTGTACAGTACCCCAGTTTTATAGTCGATTGCTTGCTGATTTCAATTTGTTCGGCAAGCGGCCAGTTGTATATTTTTTACACCATTTCGAAATTTGGATCTATCACATTTGTCATTATGATGACCATTCGTCAGGTATATGATTATTTGATATCATTTGTAAGGAAAGGGGTTAGCTCGTATATAATTGACAGCGTTTCTTGAATCTTAAACGAGTTAGAATAAAGAAACAACGGGAGAGAGAGAGAGGAGAAATTAAGTAAGATATTGCGAAAGTACTTTGACCGTTAATTTAAGCGCATTACGGCTAATTGTGTGCTATTTATGTGATTTTTATAGATCCACGCTGAATTACGAGTTTTTAGTCCTAGTAAACTGAGCGCTTTCACCTTTTTTTAAGGTTTATTTTAATTATAAAAATCTCGTTCTCTAGTTATAAAGTTTTATTTATCTCACGATATATTTACACGATATTTTTCTTTGTCGAGAGAACACGGTTCAACAATACAAATAATCAATTGCATTTTGCGCCATTAGTGTTTGCTATTTCGACCAGCCAAGAGAGACACTCGTCATCGAAGGAGGAATATCACATACATTGTAACTATATCGAGTATATCTCAAATATTTACCACAGCAGTAAAGGATATGCAAACATGATGTACAATTTCGGCTGGCACAATTCATTTGGTACTGCGAAATTTGAGACACTTTATGACCAATTTGTTAATCCCACGTGCTATGTACAGTGTTGTTTAGGGCTAATATAAGACATTATTTTCTAGCTCAAACCCATGTATACTATTTGTTGTGTATTAAACTAATGAATATGTACTGAGAACCCGCCATAAGAGTGGGAGCGCCCCCCCCCTCTCTTGCTTTGCAGTCAGTCCTCTGCCTGCCTGTGTTAATGGCACCACGCGTGCCTGTGTGCAGAATAAAGTACAAGATTTGTGCGTACCTGAGCTTCAGTCTATTACCTATCCACGCCAATACATTACAACTGGTGTCAGAAGTGATAACATTCACACCTCAAGAGGGATACGAATATACTCGCCGTAAAATCAGTTATCAAATCTTCGATTGCTACGTGAATCGAGAACCGGAATTCCAAGATGGAGGTTCCCCCAGATTATTACAGGCGCTTACAAGCATGATGGTTTAGCGCCATCCAGTTGTTTCGCGACACAAGCTACGGCGAATGCAGGTACCACAGGCAGAACACCCGCGACATTGCAGTCGCCAAAGCCGCCGTCGCCACGGTAAACGAATACCGATCGTCGGAAGGATCCTTAGTTGAGGATTATTTCAAGAGATTTGATTGGGCTCTCCAATTAAGTAAGATACCGGAAGAGCAGCACGCGAATTACACTCGCGTATATATGGGCGCAGAACTTAACAATGCACTCAGTTCTTAATCAGCCCGCGGCTACCAGAGGACTTAACCTACGATGATTACGTACGATACTCATCAGGCATTTCGACCGCCCAAAGAATAATTACGTAGAGAGTATTAAATTTCGTCTATGTGAGCAACAAAGGGTGAAACCTATCGCTGCTTTCGCACTGCGCCTCAGACAGGGCTCTGCACATTGCCAATACGACGAGTTCCTTGACAGATGCTATTGATCAATTTCATGGCGACTCTCAACACGTGAGATATGCGACGAGATTATCGCTAAGAAGCCATCCACCTTCGCGGAGCGTACGAGATCGCGAATACCCTCGAAGCCACGCGCAACGTCAGTAACGAGGTTAAAGTTGCCGGGAATAGGAACCGCATCCGAAGCCGTGCACAAGCTGGATATGCGCCATCGCAATTCAAGCGACGAGAAGGGCACACAGCAGAAATCTCAACCACATGAGCGTAAGAGCAAAAGAATCCGCGTTTCAAACGAGAGTTCCGAGAAGAAGGAGCGTACCTGCGCAAGCTGCGGGGACCGCACACGTGACAAGTGTAGGTTCGCGAGGCTATATGTCATAATGGTGGCAAGAAAGGACCACATCGTCAAAATTTGTAAATCCCGAAGCAAATTCAAGCCCCTGCAGAAACAATGGATCAGGTTGCAACTGACACACAACCGGCGTCACGGTCGACACTGTGCAACGTTTGGACCAAACTCAGTGAACTGACAGATATGATCATCTCAAGCACAGAGCTCACGGTAACCACATCGATGGTCGAAATTTAGAAATGGAGTTAGATACGGGTGCGCCCTGCGGTATTGTGAGTAAGGAAACTTTGCTTTCAATTAACCCAATTGCAAGTTGTTCAAACTGATAGACGTTTTGCTAGTTATACAGGGCATCAAATTAATTGCATCGGACGTACACCCGTGACAGTTACGTTAAGCATGACTACTCGAAACTCGATCTTTATGTCGTTGACGGTAATTTTGATTCACTATTTGGCAGAGAATGGATTTCCCAATTTACTCACGGATAAGTTGTTTCACGAACTTTTTGACGCGCCGGATGCATTCATACGTAATATTACGGACACAACTAACCTCCTCGAAGAGCAGAAGACTCGTCTAGATCAATTCTTAATGAATTATCAGATATTGCACGGTAGCGGGCAAGCTGACAGGACCGCCAGTCTCTCAGTCCACTTCAAACCAGGAACACCCGTTTTCGCCCGTGCACGAGAAGTCCCTCTAGCATTACGTGATGCTTACGCCAAGGAGATTGACGCTAAAATAGCTTCAGGATTCTACGAAAGAGTAGAACATTCGGATGGGCTTCTACACACATATAGTTATGAAGAAAAAACGGTAAGAATTACAGGTAATTACAAGCCTACGTTAAATTCACGCATTGTCATTAATGAACACCCTATCCCTAAGGCAGAGCACTTGTTTAACCGAATGAAGGGTGCAAAGCTTTTCTGTCATTTAGATATTACGGACGCTTACACGCACCTTCCAGTTGACGCAGAGTTTAGTCATGCATTATAACACTGAACACTCCAACACACGGACTAATTCGTCCAAAACGGGCAGTATATGGAGCATCCGATATCCCGGCAGAGTGGCAACGCCGTATTGAAACAGTCCTAGAAGATCTAGAAAATGTAACAGTATTTTTTGATGACGTAACAATATCTGCAGATAGCTTTGACAGTCTTCTATCAAACACTAGATACGTTCTGCAACGATTGAGAGCCAACGGTTAAATTAAACCGTGACAAATGCGTCTTTGCTACTCCATTGGTGGAATTTTAGGCCATAAAATCAACGCTCAAGGAGTGCACAAGTCTGATAAGCACATCAGGGACGATTAGGGATGCACCTATCTCCACGCAAGCAGAACTTCAATTATTTCTGGGAAAAGCAACATATTACGGGTCTTTCATTCCGGACCTGTCCAGCAGGAGTCGTCCACTACGGGACATGCTAAACAGACATCTTTTTCAATGGACAAGAGCAGCGGAGGAAGCATATATAGACATCAAGAATGCGTTGATATCGCCTCAGGTTTTGATGCCTTACGACCCGCAATTGCCACTGGTACTGGCTACAGATGCCAGCAAAACAGGTTTGGGAGCTGTATTATCTCACCGGCTTAATAATGGTTCCGAGCGTCCTATCGCTTATGCAAGCCGCACGATGACGCCTACGGAGCAACGTTATCCACAAATTGACAAGGAAGCACTTGCCATATGGGCTATCAAGAAATTTTTCTACTACGTATACGCCCGCCACTTCACACTGATAACGGACCACAAGCTCTCACGCAGATTCTTCATCCGAGAAGTCCCTTCCTGTATTATGTATTAGCAGAATGGCGAACTATGCGGATTATCTTTCCCATTTTGACTTCGATATTATATATAAGCCTACGAAAGCCAACATAATGCTGATTATTGTTCCAGAATGCCTTTACCTTCAACAACAGATACAATTCACAATTGTCTGTCCGGGAAGAGGAAGAGATACAGCACGGTGATGGATTCGACCATTTTGTTACGCACCAGATCAAGCAGTTACCGGTGCGAGCGGAGCACATCGCAAGTGAAACACGTAAGGATCCACACTTAAGCAAGATAATCCAGATCTTGGAGACAGGCCAATGCCTTACTCGCTTCGGATACAAAGCCCCAGAGATGAACTACACACTATCGAGAGACTGTTTACTCTTGGAACATCGAGTCATCATACCGCCATCATTGCGACCAGCCATTCTCGCCAATCTGCATGCAGCGCACATAGGCATCGTCAAGATGAAGGGCCTAGCTTCGCTCTTTTGTCTTTTGGCCAGGCATAGATGCTGATATCGAGGATGTCGCCAAAGCATGCTCAGAATGTGGAAAGCATGCGCATGCACCGCCGAAATATCGCGAGCACCACTGGGAATCCTAAAGGACCTTGGGAGCGGATTCATATCGACTACGCGGGTCCAGTCGCAGGCATGATGATACTCATTGTTGTGGACGCCTTTAGCAAATGGTTAGAAGTCAAAGTTACGAGTTTCACACTACATCAACAGCAACAATCGGAATCTTTGGACGAACTGTTTGCAACTTACGGCGTTCCAATCACTGTGGTCTCAGATAATGGCACACAGTTTACGTCAGCGGAATTCAAAGAATTCTACGAGTAAGTGGAGTCAAGTACCACAAATTTACGGCCCCGTACCACCCCGACAAACGGTCAAGCCGAGCGCTACGTACAGACGGTCAAGACGCGCTTAAGACGATGGCAACTACCAAGGACACTCTGCAACGAAATCTTAATGAGTTCCTGCGGCAATATCGCAAAGCTCCGCATTCAACCACTGGACGACCACCCTCACAGTTGTTCCTAGGACGAAGCTTGCGTACCCGCCTCAACCTGGTGCGGCCCGATGTTAAGAAGCCCACAAGGGCAGTGAGGCCTGAGAGTCAAGTGGTCTTGCCTTTTAGAACGTTCCAAACCTCACAGACAGTATACTTTCTTTCAGGTAATCCCCGTATGGACAGGTGGATTCCCGGAGTTATCGCCGCCCGTCTAGGAGACCTCCATTACAAAATCGAGTTCGATGGTCGACGCTTCAAGAGGCATGTCGATCAGATTAGGAGTCGTCAAGAAGGTCTCAAAACTGCCAAACAGCTACAGCCTGCTCCACCAGCCGCCGGAGTGCAACTACTCCAGAACGGTCACGGCGTATCCAATTTTACAAGAAAACGGGAGGGACACCCGCGCGCTCACCAGCCATTACACCAGTGCGCCCTCCTGCCGCTGCACCAGCGGTACCCCCGGTCAATGCTCCGCAAGGAGCAACCCCGCCTATGTCTACTCCTGCGCCGACACCACGTCGTTCCCAACGACACGGCGACCACACAGCGATATACACCAAGTTAACTCATCATTTAAAGTCACTTAGAGTCCTAATGATTTCTCTCGTTTTTTTACTTTTCTTACTTTCTCTCATGTGGGGAGGAAATGTTGTGTATTAAACTAATGAATGTACTGAGAACCCGCCATAAGAGTGGGAGCGCCCCCCCACTCTCTTGCTTTGCAGTCAGTCCTCTGCCTGCCTGTGTTAATGGCACCACGCGTGCCTGTGTGCAGATAAAGTACAAGATTTGTGCGTACCTAGCTTCAGTCTATTACCTATCCCACGCCAATACATTACACTATTCATTAATTTAGTCGGCGTTAACGCCCTCCAGGGGGTGGGGGGCGACCCCCGGAGCCTCTAGGGGCCGGGGAGCCCTCCATTACGGGTTTTGCGAACCCGGAGTGCCCGAGCACACCAGTACCGTACCCACGGCATTCCTACGGGTCTGTCGTGGGCCGGGGAGTTCCCCCCGGGAAACTCGCGAGGCAGACTACCTCTATAAACACTTGTCCGGCCGGTCGGGGCCGTGAGGGAAGAGCCTTTGCTCTCCTAACCGACCTAAGGGAAGGAAAACCCTGACAGAAAACCGGGGGACCGCTGCCCTGCTTAGGAGTCTGGGTCAGGGAGGAGCGGGTATCCAAGAAACTCGGGTGTAATTCCGGGTCCCTCCCACCTGGATTCCATCAGCCGGTAGGGTTGGCGGCCCTGACTTCAATCGCTCGGTCGGCCGGGACCGTTTAGGGAGGAGTTTCTACTCCTCCCGCCGGCATAGAGGAAGGAAAACCTCGATAAAAACCATGGGGGGATGGCCCGGATCGTCCGACCATGCACGCCGGTGCTCCGGCAGGTCGGAGGATCTCGGGTCAATTTTCCTGGGGATAGGCCCCTCTCTTGCCTCGGTGGAGAGGTGTGCCGGGGTTTTTCGGGGCTTGGGGGAGGGTTTTTCTCCTCGTTCCTGAGGCGACAGGGATGCCGTCTCGCCGAGGAGCGGGAAGACCTCCTCTTCAGAGGGGGGTAACCCTCTTTCGGGCTGCCCCGGTACGTGGTGCGGGGGCAACCGGAGGAGAGGCCCGTGCTGGAGGCTTGCACACCAGGGACGTGGTCCCACGGTGTCTCCAGTACGGAGGGTCGTCTCGGGCCGCTCGGACGTATTCCGAGGTCGGGGCCGGGGCGACCTGGGTGGGAGACCCGTCGGGCCGCTCGGACGTATTCCGAGGTCGGGGCCGGCGGTCTAGTTTCCGGACGTAAGGGCCGGAAACGCGAAAAGGCTCGTCGACGAACGACTGCGACAAACTGGGGGGGCATCCTGTGCCCTGGCCGGTCGCGGACGGCTGGCGGGGGTGGGGGCCGGGATCGAGTATGACTCGGCCGGATCCGCTCCCCCGTCTAGCTTAGCGCGCGGGTGGTGTATGATGGGGTGTCCCCCTACCCTAAGTCTGTTGGCGAGCGACTTGGGACGTCGGTGCGGAGGATTTGCCTCGGCCGACGACCCCGGATTCATTGCCGGCTCCTTCGGCGGGAGGGGCGGTGGGAAGGGTTGCAGCTTCCTACGTCCTGAACGTCGGTGGAGTCTTCCCTCCCGTGCGTGGCGGCGCCTTCCGTGGTACCCTCGTTGTCGGAGGCGGGGGACCCCCGAAAGCCCGTGGTGCGTTTGCCCCTTGATGGGCTGCGCCCACGGGTGAGTAAGGGGCCGGGACCTGCCCCAGATGTTTATACCTGGGGCATAGGTTTAGCCGGTTTCCCGGGTGAACTCGGGGCCCGGCCGGTCCCTAGTTTGGGCCGGTCGGTGGGGGCATGCCCCAACCGGCAGAGCCACGGAGGGTTTAGGGTTGGGAATAAGTCATGCAGCAATCACCCTCTTTATCCCTCACGAACGTATCGAAGGCGAAGGCGGGGAGTCGGAATCAAGATTTCTCGGCCGATTCCACGCGGGATGGCGGAAGGGCACCCGAAAATTCGGTAACGACCCTTCCCGGCGAAGAACTCGCCTCCTCTACCACACCGACCTTGCGGTCGCGACCCGGCAGTAGGCCGGGCCTGCGGAGCTCCAAGGCGGAGAGAGGGGACGACAGTAGAAACTCGTCCAGAGTCTCGAGGAGGGATCGACGCTCGTCCTCCCTAGGCGACGCGAGAGACAGGTCGAAGCAGAGAAGACCTGATTTCAGAGAGCGTCACGGGATGATGCCTGACCCGGGAACGACGAGCGGGGACTCGGAGATGGAGGTCTTCTCGCCCGTGGCGGCAGAGGGCAACTGCCCCCGCGAGGATGGTGGCTCCACGACGGATGAAGCTACCGGCGCAGGAGCGCCCCCCGTGTCGGCGTCTGCGATCGAGATCTCAGACAAGAAGGACACGGGCAGCGAGATGGACGACGAGGACGAGCTCCCTCCGCATTCCGAGGACCAAGAAGAGGCAGAAGCAGGACTGCAATGCCAGAATTGCACGAACTGCGAAGCATGTGCGGTCCTAAATAGAGGGCAAGGACGTCCCACGACTACGGGCATCGGACTCGAGCGAAAACTCTTAAGAGGCAGAAAGGAGTTAGCCCGAGTCGAAAAAAACGATAAGGGACCTACAAGACCCAGTGATCCAACCTAATCTGTCCAAAAATAGGAAGATTATGGAGATCAAAGAGGCCGAGAGACTCCGGCACTCACCGACATTAGAGCTGCCGGGTCTGATTGTCGAGTCCCTCCGAGGGATAGACAAGGTCGCCGAAAAGTCAACAAAGTTGAGCGGCCCGATGAGACGGGTCCTCAACGAATCGGCGGCGGCCATCTCTGCCTGCACGGGCCAGCTGATACAGAGGATCAAGGATCGGGGGACCGGCGTGGGCAGAGACATCGAAGTGGAGGAGCTCAGGCAGAAGGTCTCGGTCCAAGAGGCCGAGATCGAAAGCCTGAGAAAGTTCAGAGAGCTGAACGAAAGGCTCCAAGCGGAAATCCGCACCATCCAGGAGCAGATGTCACACCTGCAGCAGCAATACACACAGCTGTTGCAGGCACAAACACAGGCGGGAAACACGACGGTAGTCAGGAGCAGGCCAGACAGAGGAGCCAAGCGGAGGAAAAACATCTTGGAGTCCTCCACTGAGTCGGAGACCATCGAGGTGTGCCACGCAGAGGACACCGCTAAATACCCTGTCTACGCCGCTGAGGGTGACGACGTGGAGATGAGACAGGAGGCGGAGGAAGAGAAGGAGGAGGAGATCAAGAGCTCCAGGACGAGGTGCTGGCCAAGATCCAGAGGACCGGTATGCCACCGGCGATCAGACCGTCGATCGGTGGTCACACTAAAGTGATTGACGACGCCTGGATACCACCGACGGCAGGCGAGGAGAGCACCGGCGATAGCCGCGACGCGGAGATCCGGAGACTCGTGTCACGTCCCGAGGGATCGCGGCCGCGGCGCGGTACTCGGATCTCTGACGGGAGCAGGTCGCATTGTCGGGTCGCTAAGCCGAGGGGCTCTACCCGGGGATACCCGCGACCGGGGTAATTCGCTATCCGGGCCCGTTACCAACGAGTCGCTCCAATTCGAATTCTTACTGGGGAAGCTTGATTATGCGGTTCTTCGCGCGATGTTAAGAGGTACCGTTCGAATATCTCTTCGACTTCGGTACAATAGTGGCACTCGAGCGCGGGGCAAAAGTCGGCCAAGGTTTTGTTGCAGGCGGAACACGTATTAAATTCCGTTCGCGGACCGTACTGTACGTAGTGCCAGAGGGTGCCTTCGAATTCTGATCGCGCGGCTTGGTGATTGTTAAGTAGGCAATCCTCGCAAATAATCGTGTCGGTAGTTTTGTTTAGGAAGAACAACGTGTATACACAAATCCCGTTCATTAACCAAACTTTGAGCGGACTTGGGGGAGAGATTACTCCCGGAGGGCGACGACTGACCGGGTGCCTGGGGCACATCAGTAACAGCGTGCATTGATAACAATGTTCATCTCTTTATTGACCGTAGGATGTCGGTAATGGCGGTTTTTGGTTTACCTACCGTGTGATATAGGTAATAGCGTTCTCGATTTACCGACCGTGGAATATTGGTAATAGCGTTTTCAATTTACCGACCGTGGAATACTGGTAATAGCGTTCTCGACCTTAACGCCTGATTTGGGAGATGGCTATAATAGTGGGTTCTATATCTAAATGTTGCTGCCCTCCCTCGTGCATCACCGAGCGCGTCACATCGAGGTGTATTTCCGAGCACGTGGTACACCCCGCGGGTTCCCGGATCTCGCCGATTATTACGTCACACGCGTCACACTCTTCCAGCTTGTACCGGAAACCGATGTGCATGTAATGTCGGATCAGGAGTCCGTAATGACTGCGCTGTTGAGCGGTTAAGTCGCGGTAACACGATTCGCAGAGATAATGTTTACTATTCCGATTCTGGTACCCCAACGTAAAAACACAGATCGCGCGGGATAGCCAATTCCGGCGCGTGATTCGAGAGACTAAGGGGGAGAGTCGCCGGGTAGCAGGTCGTGATGGGGTCTCGCTCATGTCAATTAATTAAATTTAGGGGCGTCGGCACTTACTTTACTCGAGCTCCAGCGGGCGGTCTGCAGTCCCCCATGGCTCAGGTGTGGGGCAGTCGTACAATTGATACAGGATCTCCGCACGGCGCCGCGAGTAGTGGCTTCGGCGGGGGTCGTCCTTCCTGATGTGCTCGATCAGTTCCGGCGGCGGGAGATGGTCGGATTCGTCCGTAATGCGGATCAACCGGTACGGGCGGGTTTCAAGGGCCGGAAAGTGGTTGCCACCCACACACAATATCTTGGGGATCCAGTCTGTCTTGTGCGCGGAACTCGCCACAGGGGTCACTCGTTTCTTGATGAGCGCGCGGTAATTCGCCCGGGATTCCTCTTTCGAGAGTGGAGTGTAGGTTGAAGAATCGTTAACACTCGCGTGCCGGTCTTCGCAGTTAACGCTGAGTTTTTCGTCCGCCTTGCGCGCGGAATTCGCGGCGAAATACAATTTGTACTCGGGTTGCTCCGCGGATTCGACTCCCAGTAAAGAGTTCGAAAGAGGTGTATGTAGGAGGCGGTTTAATCGGCGGGTGCGCCACTTAATTCCCCCTTGGCGACACCTTGGCATTTGTTTTAGCCAAGCAATACAGTTATTCGCGGAAAAGGAGCGCCTCCGGTTGATTCCCTGTTGCTACGGCGAGAAAGCGTGCCACTCGTATAGCACTGCCTCTTTCCGAACACCCACGGACGATAGCGTGCCACTCGTATAGCACTGCCTCGTATGCGGATGTAATGCAAGGGGAAGACCGGTGGTCGCGGTACCTTGTTGGTACTAAATAATTAACACTGCCAACGGAATTAGCGCTACCCAGTGGGAGTGGGGCGTGTTAAGGTTGATGAGAGATCACACGAAAATTCGTTAAACACTGGTATATTCTTATAGTTTCACACGATAATTCTACAACTGTTACAATCAGACACTTAACATTATTGAGTATACGCGTGGTACTTGAGGCTTCGGATATAGAAGGATATGGAAGTCTTCGGATATAGAAGGATATAGAAGAATGTGGTAATGCTCACTGAGACAAGTATCGAATCTGCGTCCGAAGGATAACTGAGAGAAGCACTGGCTGACTGACTGCGACTGAGAGCGTCCCTCGGGATGCTCGTCCTTATATTCCATTTTCCTGGCGGCGGGAAAAGATCGCGTGGAAGGGTTGAAAAGTGGAAGGGTTTCGTTGCGTCATCGGTCTGGTCCCTGATTTCTCTTCTTATATGGTCATGTTTTTCCGTCTTCCTTTGTGCTCGGTGGCGAGGGTGGTCGAGTGGAAGGGTTGAGAGATGGAAGGACCGTGTTGCGTCATCAGTCCCTGATTTCTCTCCTTATATGGTCATGTTTTTCCGTCTTCCTTTGTGCTCGGTGGCGAGGGTGGTCGAGTGGAAGGGTTGAGAGATGGAAGGACCGTGTTGCGTCATCAGTCCCTGATTTCTCTCCTTATATGGTCATGTTTTTCCGTCTTCATTTGTGCTCGTTGGAAGGGTTGCATTTTGCTTCCACCTTCGCTTTCTCTTTTGTGCAGTAGTATGACTCGTTGAGCCGAGAGTTTTCTGGAAGGGTCTGAAGAAGGATTACGGGGATTTGGGAGTTAGATACTTATGGTGGATTTTCGAGAAGGATATCGTGAGCACTTATTGTTTATGTTAAATCTACCGCATACATCTATTGGTGGGTAAGTTGTGGTTGTGATGAGCCTTACTCGTGGTGAATGGCTTTGCTTAGTCGATGGTTGATGATAAGTGATCTTACTTAAGCGGTCTTACTTCTACTTTATGGTAACTCTTATCTATGATAACTTCTACTTATGGTAACTTCTACTTATGGTATCTTCTGCTGTCGGTAAGTGGTGACTTTTACTTGTGGTATGTGGTAACTTCTAGTTATGGTAACTTCTACTGTCGGTAAGTGGTAACTTTTAGTTATGGTAACTTCTACTGTCGGTAAGTGGTAACTTCTACTTATGGTAAATGGTAACTTTTAGTTATGGTAACTTCTACTGTCGGTAAGTGGTAACTTTTGGTTGTGGTAACTTCTACTTATGGTAAATGGTAACTTTTAGTTGTGGTAACTTTTACAGTCGGTAGGTTTTTAGTAAGGTGAGGGTAACGTGCGTCCTTAAACTTATCTATGTCCACTTTTATAGTTAAAAGGTCTTAATTTTCCTGGGGATTTACCTACTTGTTTATTTATTTGTTTATCTACTCATTTATGATTTCTTTCCGTTAGTGGCCTAGAACTCACATAGTCTATCTACTGTTAAGATGCCAGATCCGGGACGCGGTTCGGTCAGGTCCCAGCTTATCTGGTATTTGCTCTTATAAGAAATGTTTTAAATTTTCCGGGAGTGTGGTGGGGGTAGACGTAACACTCGCCAAGATGGTCGAGGAGCTCTCCCAACGGGTGAAGAGCCAGGACAAGCGAGAGCAACCCGGAAAGGGCAAGAAAGAGACGGCGATCTTGAAGAAGGGAGGGAAAGGTGTCACGGCGACAGTCCCCGTAGCTGCGGCGACCACCGCGACACCGAGCAGCAGCGGAACCAAGGGAGGGAAGGCCCCCCCGCTCCGGCACCCGCTGCAAAGACCGCGGCCGCCAACTCTGGTCGACCGTGGCCAAAAGAGGGAAAAAAGGAGGTGCGAAAAACGCACCAGCTACGATCGGTACCGGGACCTCGAAACCGGTTCCCACACCTCCTGCGAAGGGGGCAGGTACCGCGACCAAGAAGCCGGCTCCCAAGCCTGGACCGGGCGGGAAGAGCAAAAGCGGGGGCGTTGGCGCGGGTGTCAACCCAGCCGCGAAACAACCCCCGAAGAAGAGGAAGGTCCCCCGCACGGCGGCCGTCGTGCTGACGTGCCCCGAAGGGGAATACACGTCCAGTATGGTGACCGTGAAGACCGCCATCAAGCTGGCGGAGCTCGGGATTGAGCGGGCCCCGAACGTGAGGAGAACGGCCACCGGGGCCATCAGCCTCGAGCTGGCCGGACCCGGCAGCGCGGAGAAGGCGGACGCACTCGCGTTCCGCATGAGAGTCGCGCTGGAGGGCAAGGAAGGGGTCAGGGTCTCGCGTCCGGAGACGACCGCGGACATAAGGCTCACCGGCGTGGAAGAGTCAGTCACGCCGGATGATATTAGGGCTGCATTGGCGGAGAAAGGGGGCGTTGCCCCTTCCTCCATAAAGCCCGGTCCGCTGAGACGGGAGCCCAACGGCATGGCGACAGTCGTTGTCAAGTGTTCCTTGGCGGCCGTCAACAAGATTGCCAAGGAAAGGAGGATAGACGTTGGCTGGTCGGGGGCCAGGGTCCAGATTTTCGAGAACAGGCCGGTGCAGTGTTACCGGTGTCTCGAGACTGGACACGTTAGAGCGAAGTGCCGCAGCGCGACTGATAGGACCGGTGCGTGCTACCGGTGCGGCGAAACTGGCCACCCGGCCAGCACCTGCGGAGCGCCCGTCCGTTGCGTCCTATGCGCCAAAGCGGGCAGACAAAGCCAGCACAGGGTGGGCAGCAAGGCCTGCCCTGGTGCTGGCGGGGGCAGGGGGAGGGCCGCTGGCGCCGCAAAGAGCGGCGGCGGTAAGGCCTCTCAAAAAACAGCCCCTAAGAAGGGGAAGGGCAAAGCCGCCACCGAAAAGCCAGCCGAAACCGGCAAAAAGAGCGGACAATTGCCTGGGGCGAAAGCAACGAAGAACGTCGCCACCCCCCAAACGGAAGGGAAGGCGAAGGCGAAGAATCCCCCCAGCATCAGGTGCTTGGAAAACGTTGCGTTAACCGAGTGCAGGGTGGTGCTGGTGGACACGCGGATCGCCCCGAATAAAGAGGCGAGCACGAAATGGCCAGAGGGAAAGGGCACGACAGGCTGGTCGGCCGCCCCTCCACTGCCCGAGGGCGACAAACCCTCGGCTAGCCAGAAAGGAGACACGGTCCCTCCATCAACAACGGAGGAAACCGGAGAAATGGAGGTGGAGGTGGAGGACCTCTCGACTGGCTCGTAAATGCCTCCCCTCCGTCTTTTACAGTGCAATCTTAACCACGCCCGCGCCGCCCAGGATCTCTTACTGCAGACAATGGCGGAGCGCTGGTGTGGTTTAGGAGTGGTTTTGGAGCCGTGGCGTGTCCCGCCCAACCATCCGTGTTGGGCAACGGACGACACGGGCTCAGCCGCCGTGATGTGGAGGGACACATTGCACTCCCCCCTTGCTCAATGAGCGAGAGGGGTAAGAGATACGTGGTCGTCCGCTGGGGGCTCGTCTCGGTGATGAGCATCTACGCCCCTCCGAAGTGGAGCCAGGCAGAATTTGAGGGGGTGCTGCACGACATGCACGCTAGTGCACGCAGACACTTCCTCATGTCGCCTGGCGGAATAATCGTGGCGGGGGACCTCAACGCGAAGAACCCTCTCTGGGGATCCCCCGCCGCAGATCAAAGAGGACATACCTTGGAGGGGTGGGCGTCGGGCCTGGGCCTGGTCCTCATAAATACGGGCCAGGCCAGCACGTTCCTGTGCAGACGGGGGAGGTCCATAGTGGACTTGACGTGGGCGAGTCCCCCTGCTGCGCGCAGGATTGGACACTGGGAGGTGGTAATAGAGAGAGAAACTCTGTCGGACCACCGTCACATTAAGATGGTGGTCGACGCCGCCTCCCGGGAAGTCCTGGCCCGACGCCGAGAGCTAGAGGCATCCAGGAAGAGATGGGCCCTGAAAAAGTTGAGCACCGATCATCTGCGAGCGGCAGTGATCGGGCTCACTTGGGCGGACGACGAGGAGGAGCCGCAAGAAGATGCGGATAACGGGGGGATCGACGTCGACGACAGGGCAGACCGGCTGCGGGACCTCATGTCTCGAGCCTGCGATGCCGCGATGCCCCGCGTCAAGAAGCTCCCCCCGAGGAGGGCTACGTACTGGTGGACGGACACTATCGCAGAATTTAGGGCCCCTTCTTTGGATAATAGCCTACGACCTGGTCCTCCGGGTACCTCTCCTCGCTGGCTGTTGGTTGACCGGGTACGCGGATGACGTGTACCTGGGGGTCAGCGGGGGGACGTGGGAGGAAGCACAGAGACTGGTTAACGCGGCGGCAGCCACGGTGGTAAGAGCGATTGAGGGGCTGGACGTAAAGGTGGCCCCGCAGAAGACGCAGGCCGCATGGTTCTACAACCAGCTGCGGCGTGCCCCTGGCAGGCCGCGTAGGATCCTGACGGGCAGGCCGGGTCGGCCCGCCAGGGAATACAATATGGTGTCTGCCGGGGCCGGGCGGGCTTTGCGGGAGCCACCGCCGGACGGGCTCAGCCTCACAATAGAGGGAGTCCGCGTTCCCATCACCCAGGACATCAAGAATCTGGGTGTATGGCTGGGCGGCACCGGCAGTTTCAGCACGCACGTTGCCCGGACAGTCCCCAAGGCCAAGGCTGTGGCGAACAGCCTGGCCAGACTGTTGCCCAACTTGGGCGGGGCGGGCGGGCGCGTGCGTCGTCTGTATGCGATGACGGTTCACTCGGTACTGCTGTACGGAGCGCCGATATGGGCCGAGAGGGTAGCGGAGAACCCGGCGCTCCTGGGGCAGCTCGTGGGCGTCCAGCGCCTGGTCGCGCAACGGGCGTCCCGAGCGTACCGGACCGTCTCGCATGCGGGGGCGACTGCCCTCTCGGGTATTCCGCCGAATCGACCTCCTCGCGAGGTCACAAGCGAGGACTTATCGGCGGATGCAGGAGGAGAGAAACCTGGGCGGCGTCATTCTGCCCAGGGAGAGGGCACAGCTGAGGCTGCAGGAAAGGAAGCGCCTCCTCCGGGAATGGGAAGTCAGAGTCGCGGATCCCCGCATGACTTCCGGGAGGAGGATACGCGAAGCCGTCCAGCCGGTCCTGAGAGAGTGGGCCGAGAGGAGGGGACGCGGGCTCACGTTCCATTCGACGCAGGTGCTCTCCGGGCACGGCTGCTTCGGAGAGTTCCTGTGCCGAATCGGCAAGGAGGATACCACCGGCTGCCATCACTGCCCGGAGGCAATGGACACGGCGCAGCACACCCTCGAATCCTGCCCTGCGTGGGACGAGGAGCGCCGGGTTCTCCGGGCGGTGGTCGGAGACGACCTCTCCCCCCCAGCCATCCTGGTCGCGGCGGTCGGGGCGCGAGGAGAGGAAAAGTGGCGGGCGTTTACCTCCTTCTGCGGCCAAGTTATGACGCAGAAGGAGGCCGCGGAGCGCATCAGGAGGGGACAGACAGCCCCTCCTGACGGAGATGGAGGCAGGGGCGGTGGACAGCCACCACCGACCCCCCACGGCGACAGGGCCGTAACGGAGGAGGTGGGGCGGGAAACAGGGGACGGCGCCAAGGGCCGCCCCCGCCACCCGCGCGCCGACGTATGCCGGGTGGCCGCCGGGGGAGAGGCGGCACCGCGGGGGGTACGACGCTTGCCCCGTGTGCAACTCGCATCGGGACACACCATAACGGAAGCAGCAGCAGCAGCGAGGGACCGCGACCGCCGCGTCAACGCGGAGGCCGGCATCCCCTCGTCACGTCGTCTTCGGAAGAAGAGAGATGACGGGGGGAGCGGGGTCGGACATTCCACCGAATCAAGGTAGCTGCGCGGTTGCCGCGGGCCTACTATCAGGCCTTCCCCTGCCCCTCTTTTGAGGGACGGGAGCACCGCGCACGCATGCCGCACGGTGCGGTTTTTGGCTGCTGGCTTTTTATAGGCCCGCCCCCCGCCCTGTCCCAACGGGGCGGGAGCACCGCACCTGCGATCGGTGGCTCTATCCTTCCCCCTCCCCATACGCTGGCACTCGCTCGCACACGAGCGAGCCTCGGAACTACGAGGGACTAGACTCCCCCCTCCTCTAGAGGGGAGTCAACTGGGGGGCGCGGGCGTGGGGGCGGGGTAAACCACACGTCCGCCGAATATGCCCCCCACACGAGGAACGGCGGGTAGGGGCTGATGGCTCTCCGGCCCGCCACATCAGGACAGCTAGGCCTGCACAACGGAAAGTGCGATAGGCCACTGAGGGCACCAAAGCCCTCAACGAGGACGCCCAAATGGGCGCGGCGCGGGGGGGTGTCCCGAAAGAATCATCGCGTTTCCCGGGGCCTCCCCTCACTACTGAAAAACGCGCCTCAGATGGTCATCCGTGGGGTTTTAGTCGGTAGAAATCCGACACTCTTCCCCCTCCCACAAAGAGGGGGCTATTGGACCATATACCGGACCTGCACTATAGTCAGGTCCGGGAACCCGGTAGTTGAAGATTTCTCCACGCAAAAAAAAAAAAAAAAGTCGGCGTTAACGTTCATTACTGTCATATTACACACGCGGAGATACACGTCCTCTTCTTTACTCGTGTAAAATTTGTACTTTCATAGGTAGGGATTTTTAACGATAGATAAACTTATTTAGTGTTTGGCGTTAAGAGACGAGGTAGCGTTTATATTCATTGAGGACTAAAGTTACGATGTTAGAAGATATATCGAGGTAGGCGACGTAAAGAAGGTTGTCGTGTATGGAAGTATTTACACCATTTGCACGTACGGCTACTATTACTTTAGATGAATTTCATTTTTCACCAAGTTTCATCAATTCGGAAATTGGCCGCTGTAAGATACGTCAAGTAATTACGACAGAAGTGCGCTTCTAACGATTTTGCATTGCTTTTACCACAAAGATATATGTATTCTCCGAGTGCTGAAGATATTTTAGTGATATATTTATTAATATATTAAATATATTTGTTAACTTTCGGAATTATGGAAAGTTGCATATTATACGAGGGTCGTTCAATAAGTCCTTAGAAAAAGATAGAAAAACAAATTATTTTGGATCAATTTTTTTTATTTTTCGACAATCTTCTTTTAGATTTTTTAAGTACTTATTGAACGACCCTCGTAATTAATTGAATTTTATAAGCAAATAAATGTATACTTCGAAAAAAATTTGCAATAATATTTCTAATAAAATGATTATTAAATATTTATATTTGTCCCTTTCCTACGCAAAAACATGTATGTCTTTTGCACATACTAATTCCAGAAAAGGTTTTTAAATTAATTTCAAGCAAAAGCAAATAAAACAGTTTGTTTTCGCTTAGAATTAATTTAAAAACCTTTTCTGGAATTAGTATGTACAAAAGGCAAATTATAAATTAATTAATATACAATAAAATGTAAGAGAACGGTTACACTGCTGTTAAATTACAATAATGCTTTAAATTATATTACTGCTATATAAATGTTATATAACATCGCTTTATTTATATTATATAACTGCAATAATCCATGTATGCGAAATTACAACTAACGTCTGCATAACTGTTACGATCGTGTTATATTGCGTGTTACATTTCGTTATATACTGGCAATATAATCGTTATATATCTGTGTTTGCTGGGTATAAATCATGTAATATATGTCATATAGACTTACAAAAAATAATTATTGCACATTTATGATGCAAAATGGGTATATTTGTGGGATCTGAACGTGCCAGATCACATTTCTTACGTATTTGTACCATCAAAAGAGATTTGATAGATCATAGGTTACGATACACAAATCAAAAAGTTATAGAAAGTATTTATCATGTTTAATATAATCGAATAGGTCAAATTACGGATTACTGTACTAAACTGAGCATATTCTATTAATATATATATATAATCAAGTGAATGTTAAGCAAGGTAGTTGCAGATTATAGGATGTGATATAAGTCATATAAGTTAACCTCAAAATCACTCAGAAAGATAGAAAATATATAGCACAAGATACTTTATTGTTGTTAATGTGTTCACGTAATTATTTATCCACGTACAGCGATAGATTTAGTATCAGCTGTAGAGTTTGCACATCACGACAGTCAATGATAATAGATCAGACACTATGGTCTCGTAAAGAAACCCTAGTGTAAAATTTAATAAATAAGTTTATTGCAACATGTATAAAATTGCACAAGAAAACCCAGACAAGTTCACAAACATAGACACTATAACGTAGAACAATATCATTGTATAAATAAATTGTTCGCAGGGCACTAGACTAAATGCTATCATATATTAATATAGAGTATAGAGTCGCAATATTAGCACTAACAAGTTAAACTTAAAACTTAAATTGGGTAATATTTAAGGAGAGCTCCCTCCTCACCGATTTCGCTGAATTTAGGCTTAATCGACGCGTTTTTGCACAAATTTTTTATTCGGCCTCGACGAGACAGAGAATGCCGCTTGGAACGACCTCGTATCTCGCGCCGTTTCCGAGATAAATGCAACTCTTTAACCGTTAGAGATAGAGCTTCGGAGGTGAAATACTTTTTTTCAGCCTCGATGAGACAAAGAAAATGCCGCTTGGAACGACCTCGTATCTCGCGCCCAAGCGGCATTCTCTTTGTCTCGTCGAGGCCGACAAAAAAGTATTTCACCTCCGAAACTCTATCTCTAACGGTTAAAAAGTTGCATTTTTCTCGGAAACGGCGCGAGATACGGGGTCGTTCCCAAACGACATTCTCTTTGTCTCGTCGAGGCCAACAAAAAAGTATTCTTGTAAAATTTCTCTATCTCTAACGGTTATAAAGTTGCATTTATCTCGGAAACGGCGCGAGATACGGGCTCGTTCCAAGCGGCCATTTTCTTTGTCTCGTTGAGGCCGACAAAAAAGTATTTCACCTCCGAGGCTCTATCTCTAACGGTTAAAGAGTTGCATTTATCTCGGAAACGGCGCGATATACGGAGTAGTTCCCAAACGACATTCTCTTTGTCTCGTCGAGGCCAACAAAAAAGTATTCTTGTAAAATTTCTCTATTTCTAACGGTTAAAAAGTTGCATTTATCTCAAAAACGGCGCGAGATACGGGGTCGTTCCCAAACTACATTCTCTTTGTCTCGTCGAGGCCAACAAAAAAGTATTCTTGTAAAATTTCTCTATCTCTAACGGTTAAAAAGTTGCATTTATCTCGGAAACGGCGCGAGATACGGGGTCGTTCCCAAACTACATTCTCTTTGTCTCGTCGAGGCCAACAAAAAAGTATTCTTGTAAAATTTCTCTATCTCTAACGGTTAAAAAGTTGCATTTATCTCGGAAACGGCGCGAGATACGGGGTCGTTCCCAAATGACATTCTCTTTGTCTCGTCGAGGCCAACAAAAAAGTATTCTTGTAAAATTTCTCTATCTCTAACGGTTAAAAAGTTGCATTTATCTCGGAAACGGCGCGAGATACGGGGTCGTTCCCAAATGACATTCTCTTTGTCTCGTCGAGGCCAACAAAAAAGTATTCTTGTAAAATTTCTCTATCTCTAACAATTAAAAAGTTGCATTTATCTCGGAAACGGCGCGAGATACGGGGTCGTTCCCAAACGACATTCTCTTTGTCTCGTCGAGGCCAACAAAAAAGTATTCTTGTAAAATTTCTCTATCTCTAACGGTTAAAAAGTTGCATTTATCTCGGAAACGGCGCGAGATACGGGGTCGTTCCCAAATGACATTCTCTTTGTCTCGTCGAGGCCAACAAAAAAGTATTCTTGTAAAATTTCTCTATCTCTAACAGTTATAAAGTTGCATTTATCTCGGAAACGGCGCGAGATACGGGGTCGTTCCCAAACGACATTCTCTTTGTTTCGTCGAGGCCGACAAAAAAGTATTCTTGTCAAATTGCTCTATCTCTAACGGTTAAAAAGTTGCATTTTTCTCGGAAACGACGCGAGATACGGGGTCGTTCCCAAACGACATTCTCTTTGTCTCGTCGAGGCCAACAAAAAAGTATTTCATTTCCGAGGCTCTATTTCTAACGGTTAAAGAGTTGCATTTATCTCGGAAACGGCGCAAGATACGGGATCGATCCCAAACAACATCATTTTTGTCTCGTCGAGGCCAACAAAAAAGTATTCTTGTAAAATTTCTCTATCTCTAACGGTTAAAAAGTTGCATTTATCTCGGAAACGGCGCGAGATACGGGGTCGTTCCCAAATGACATTCTCTTTGTCTCGTCGAGGCCAACAAAAAAGTATTCTTGTAAAATTTCTCTATCTCTAACAGTTATAAAGTTGCATTTATCTCGGAAACGGCGCGAGATACGGGGTCGTTCCCAAACGACATTCTCTTTGTTTCGTCGAGGCCGACAAAAAAGTATTCTTGTCAAATTGCTCTATCTCTAACGGTTAAAAAGTTGCATTTTTCTCGGAAACGACGCGAGATACGGGGTCGTTCCCAAACGACATTCTCTTTGTCTCGTCGAGGCCGACAAAAAAGTATTTCACCTCCGAGGCTCTATCTCTAACGGTTAAAAAGTTGCATTTATCTCGGAAACGGCGCAAGATACGGGATCGATCCCAAACAACATTATCTTTGTCTCGTCGAGGCCAACAAAAAAGTATTCTTGTAAAATTTCTCTATCTCTAACGGTTATAAAGTTGCATTTATCTCGGAAACGGCGCGAGATACGGGGTTGTTCCCAAACGACATTCTCTTTGTCTCGTCGAGGCCAACAAAAAAGTATTCTTGTAAAATTTTTCTATCTCAAACGGTTAAAAAGTTGCATTTTTCTCGGAAACGGCGCGAGATACGGGGTCGTTCCCAAACTACATTCTCTTTGTCTCGTCGAGGCCAACAAAAAAGTATTCTTGTAAAATTGCTCTATCTCTAACGGTTAAAAAGTTGCATTTATCTCGGAAACGGCGCGAGATACGGGGTTGTTCCCAAACGACATTCTCTTTGTCTCGTCGAGGCCAACAAAAAAGTATTTCACCTCCGAGGCTCTATTTCTAACGGTTAAAGAGTTGCATTTATCTCGGAAACGGCGCGAGATACGGGGTCGTTCCCAAACGACATTCTCTTTGTCTCGTCGAGGCCAACAAAAAAGTATTCTTGTAAAATTTCTCTATCTCTAACGGTTAAAAAGTTGCATTTTTCTCGGAAACGGCGCGAGATACGGGGTCGTTCCCAAATGACATTCTCTTTGTCTCGTCGAGGCCAACAAAAAAGTATTCTTGTAAAATTTCTCTATCTCTAACGGTTAAAAAGTTGCATTTATCTCGGAAACGGCGCGAGATACGGGGTCGTTCCCAAACGTTATTCTTTTTGTCTCGTTGAGGCCGACAAAAAAGTATTCTTGTCAAATTTCTCTATCTCTAACGGTTAAAAAGTTGCATTTTTCTCGGAAACGGCGCGAGATACGGGGTCGTTCCCAAATGACATTCTTTTTGTCTCGTCGAGGCCAACAAAAAAGTATTCTTGTAAAATTTTTTTATCTCTAACGGTTAAAAAGTTGCATTTTTCTCGGAAACGGCGCGAGATACGGGGTCGTTTCCAAACGACATTCTCTTTGTCTCGTCGAGGCCAACAAAAAAGTATTTCACCTCCGAGGCTCTATCTCTAACGGTTAAAGAGTTGCATTTATCTCGGAAACGGCGCGAGATACGGGGTCGTTCCCAAACGACATTTTCTTTGTCTCGTTGAGGCCGACAAAAAAGTATTTCACCTCCGTGGCTCTATCTCTAACGGTTAAAGAGTTGCATTTATCTCGGAAACGGCGCGAGATACGGGGTTGTTCCCAAACGACATTCTCTTTGTCTCGTCGAGGCCAACAAAAAAGTATTTCACCTCCGAGGCTCTATTTCTAACGGTTAAAGAGTTGCATTTATCTCGGAAACGGCGCGAGATACGGGGTCGTTCCCAAACGACATTCTCTTTGTCTCGTCGAGGCCAACAAAAAAGTATTCTTGTAAAATTTCTCTATCTCTAACGGTTAAAAAGTTGCATTTTTCTCGGAAACGGCGCGAGATACGGGGTCGTTCCCAAATGACATTCTCTTTTCTCGTCGAGGCCAACAAAAAAGTATTCTTGTAAAATTTCTCTATCTCTAACGGTTAAAAAGTTGCATTTATCTCGGAAACGGCGCGAGATACGGGGTCGTTCCCAAACTGACATTCTCTTTGTCTCGTCGAGGCCAACAAAAAAGTATTCTTGTAAAATTTCTCTATCTCTAACGGTTAAAAAGTTGCATTTATCTCGGAAACGGCGCGAGATACGGGGTCGTTCCCAAACGACATTCTCTTTGTCTCGTCGAGGCCGACAAAAAAGTATTTCACCACCGTGGCTCTATCTCTAACGGTTAAAGAGTTGCATTTATCTCGGAAACGGCGCGAGATACGGGGTTGTTCCCAAACGACATTCTCTTTTCTCGTCGAGGCCAACAAAAAAGTATTCTTGTAAAATTTCTCTATCTCTAACGGTTAAAAAGTTGCATTTATCTCGGAAACGGCGCGAGATACGGGGTCGTTCCCAAACGACATTCTCTTTGTCTCGTCGAGGCCAACAAAAAAGTATTCTTGTAAAATTTCTCTATCTCTAACGGTTAAAAAGTTGCATTTGGAACGGAAACGGCGCGAGATACGGGGTCGTAAAAACGACATTCTCTTTGTCGTAAAAGCCACAAAAAAAGAATCTCTTTTCTCTCTCTCTCGGGCAAAAAAAATTATTGTAAAATTTCTCTATCTCGGTTAAAAAGTTGCATTTATCTCGGAATATTCTCATTTTTCTGTCGAGGCCAACAAAAATTCTTGTAAAAAAGTTTTCTTAAATTTTCTATCTATTTCGTTAAAAATTTGCATTACTCTCGTCGGCAACGAAATTATTCTTTTAAAAACTAAAAAAAAAAAATGCATTTTTCTCGATACAAAAAATTATTCTTGTAAAATTTCTCGCGAACGGTTAAAACATACGGGTCGTTCCCAACGAGGTATTTCAACGAAAAAATATTCTTGTAAACTCTATCTCTAAAAAATTTTTCGGAAGATAAAATTTCTTCGTCTAACGAAAAAAATCTTTTTTGTAAAAACTCTCTTGTCCGTCGAGGCCAACAAAAAAAGTATCTTGTAAAATTTCTCTATCTCTAACGGTTAAAAAGTTGCTTTATCTCGGAAACGGCGCGAGTATACGGGGTCGTTCCCAAACTGACATTCTCTTTGTCTCGTCGAGGCCAACAAAAAAGTATCTTGTAAATTCTCCATCTCTAACGGTTAAAAAGTTGCATTTATCTCGGAAACGGCGCGAGATACGGGGTCGTTCCCAAATGACATTCTCTTTGTCTCGTCGAGGGCCAACAAAAAGTATTCTTGTAAAATTTCTCTATCTCTAACGGTTAAAAAGTTGCATTTATCTCGAAACGGCGCGAGATACGGGGTCGTTCCCAAACTGACATTTCTTTGTCTCGTCCGAGGCCAACAAAAAAGTATTCTTGTAAAATTTCTCTATCTCTAACGGTTAAAAGTTGCATTTTTCTCGGGAAACGGCGCGAGATACGGGGTCGTTCCCAAATGACATTCTCTTTGTCTCGTCGAGGCCAACAAAAAAGTATTCTTGTAAAATTTCTCTATCTCTAACGGTTAAAGAGTTGCATTTATCTCGGAAACGGCGCGAGATACGGGGTCGTTCCCAAACGACATTCTCTTTGTCTCGTCGAGGCCGACAAAAAAGTATTCTTGTCAAATTGCTCTATCTCTAACGGTTAAAGAGTTGCATTTATCTCGGAAACGGCGCGAGATACGGGGTCGTTCCCAAACGACATTCTCTTTGTCTCGTCGAGGCCAACAAAAAAGTATTCTTGTAAAATTTCTCTATCTCTAACGGTTAAAAAGTTGCATTTATCTCGGAAACGGCGCGAGATACGGGGTCGTTCCCAAACGACATTCTCTTTGTCTCGTCGAGGCCAACAAAAAAGTATTCTTGTAAAATTTCTCTATCTCTAACGGTTAAAAAGTTGCATTTATCTCGGAAACGGCGCGAGATACGGGGTCGTTCCCAAACGACATTCTCTTTGTCTCGTCGAGGCCAACAAAAAGTATTCTTGTAAAATTTCTCTATCTCTAACGGTTAAAAGTTGCATTTATCTCGGAAACGGCGCGAGATACGGGGTCGTTCCCAAACGACATTCTCTTTGTCTCGTCGAGGCCAACAAAAAAGTATTCTTGTAAAATTTCTCTATCTCTAACGGTTAAAAGTTGCATTTATCTCGGAAACGGCGCGAGATACGGGGTCGTTCCCAAACGACATTCTCTTTGTCTCGTCGAGGCCAACAAAAAAGTATTCTTGTAAAATTTCTCTATCTCTAACGGTTAAAAAGTTGCATTTATCTCGGAAACGGCGCGAGATACGGGGTCGTTCCCAAACGACATTCTCTTTGTCTCGTCGAGGCCAACAAAAAAGTATTCTTGTAAAATTTCTCTATCTCTAACGGTTAAAAAGTTGCATTTATCTCGGAAACGGCGCGAGATACGGGGTCGTTCCCAAACGACATTCTCTTTGTCTCGTCGAGGCCAACAAAAAAGTATTCTTGTAAAATTTCTCTATCTCTAACGGTTAAAAAGTTGCATTTATCTCGGAAACGGCGCGAGATACGGGGTCGTTCCCAAACTGACATTCTCTTTGTCTCGTCGAGGCCAACAAAAAGTATTCTTGTAAAATTTCTCTATCTCTAACGGTTAAAAGTTGCATTTATCTCGGAAACGGCGCGAGATACGGGGTCGTTCCCAAACGACATTCTCTTTGTCTCGTCGAGGCCAACAAAAAAGTATTCTTGTAAAATTTCTCTATCTCTAACGGTTAAAAAGTTGCATTTATCTCGGAAACGGCGCGAGATACGGGGTCGTTCCCAAACGACATTCTCTTTGTCTCGTCGAGGCCAACAAAAAGTATTCTTGTAAAATTTCTCTATCTCTAACGGTTAAAAGTTGCATTTATCTCGGAAACGGCGCGAGATACGGGGTCGTTCCCAAACTGACATTCTCTTTGTCTCGTCGAGGCCAACAAAAAAGTATTCTTGTAAAATTTCTCTATCTCTAACGGTTAAAAAGTTGCATTTATCTCGGAAACGGCGCGAGATACGGGGTCGTTCCCAAATGACATTCTCTTTGTCTCGTCGAGGCCAACAAAAAAGTATTCTTGTAAAATTTCTCTATCTCTAACGGTTAAAAAGTTGCATTTATCTCGGAAACGGCGCGAGATACGGGGTCGTTCCCAAATGACATTCTCTTTGTCTCGTCGAGGCCAACAAAAAAGTATTCTTGTAAAATTTCTCTATCTCTAACGGTTAAAAAGTTGCATTTATCTCGGAAACGGCGCGAGATACGGGGTCGTTCCCAAATGACATTCTCTTTGTCTCGTCGAGGCCAACAAAAAAGTATTCTTGTAAAATTTCTCTATCTCTAACGGTTAAAAAGTTGCATTTATCTCGGAAACGGCGCGAGATACGGGGTCGTTCCCAAACGACATTCTCTTTGTCTCGTCGAGGCCAACAAAAAAGTATTCTTGTAAAATTTCTCTATCTCTAACGGTTAAAAAGTTGCATTTATCTCGGAAACGGCGCGAGATACGGGGTCTTTCCCAAATGACATTCTCTTTGTCTCGTCGAGGCCAACAAAAAAGTATTTCACCTTCCGTAAAATTTCTCTATCTCTAACGGTTATAAAGTTGCATTTATCTCGGAAACGGCGCGAGATACGGGGATCGTTCCCAAACGACATTCTCTTTGTCTCGTCGAGGCCAACAAAAAGTATTCTTGTAAAATTTCTCTATCTCTAAACGGTTAAAAAGTTGCATTTATCTCGGAAACGGCGCGAGATACGGGGTCGTTCCCAAACGACATTCTCTTTGTCTCGTCGAGGCCAACAAAAAAGTATTCTTGTAAAATTTTCTCTATCTCTAACGGTTAAAAGTTGCATTTATCTCGGAAAACGGCGCGAGATACGGGGTCGTTCCCAAACTAACATTCTTTTTGTCTCGTCGAGGGCCAACAAAAAAGTATTCTTGTAAAATTTCCTCTATCTCTAACGGTTAAAAAGTTGCATTTATCTCGGAAACGGCGCGAGATACGGGGTCGTTCCCAACTGACATTCTCTTGTCTCGTCGAGGCCAACAAAAAGTATTCTTGTAAAATTTCTCTATCTCTAACAGGTTAATAAGTTGCATTTATCTCGGAAACGGCGCGAGATACGGGGTCGTTCCCAAAACGACATTCTCTTTGTTTCGTCGAGGCCGACAAAAAAGTATTCTTGTCAAATTGCTCTATCTCTAACGGTTTAAAAAGTTGCATTTTATCTCGGAAACGGACGCGAGATACGGGGTCGTTCCCAAACGACATTCTCTTTGGTCTCGTCGAGGCCGACAAAAAAGTATTCTTGTAAAATTTCTCTATCTCTAACGGTTAAAAAGTTGCATTTATCTCGGAAACGGCGCGAGATACGGGGTCGTTCCCAAACGACATTCTCTTTGTCTCGTCGAGGCCAACAAAAAAGTATTCTTGTAAAATTTCTCTATCTCTAACGGTTAAAGAGTAGCATTTATCTCGGAAACGGCGCGAGATACGGGGTCGTTCCCAAACAACATTCTCTTTGTCTCGTCGAGGCCAACAAAAAAGTATTCTTGTAAAATTTCTCTATCTCTAACGGTTAAAAAGTTGCATTTATCTCGGAAACGGCGCGAGATACGGGGTCGTTCCCAAACGACATTCTCTTTGTCTCGTCGAGGCCAACAAAAAAGTATTCTTGTAAAATTTCTCTATCTCTAACGGTTAAAAAGTTGCATTTATCTCGGAAACGGCGCGAGATACGGGGTCGTTCCCAAACGACATTCTCTTTGTCTCGTCGAGGCCAACAAAAAAGTATTCTTGTAAAATTTCTCTATCTCTAACGGTTAAAAAGTTGCATTTATCTCGGAAACGGCGCGAGATACGGGGTCGTTCCCAAACGACATTCTCTTTGTCTCGTCGAGGCCAACAAAAAAGTATTCTTGTAAAATTCTCTATCTCTAACGGTTAA
The DNA here is from genome assembly GCF_030848795.1 of Temnothorax nylanderi. Classification (NCBI taxonomy): domain Eukaryota; kingdom Metazoa; phylum Arthropoda; class Insecta; order Hymenoptera; family Formicidae; genus Temnothorax; species Temnothorax nylanderi. The sequence goes on from NW_027249951.1 coordinate 28,917, forward strand.
AAGTTGCATTTATCTCGGAAACGGCGCGAGATACGGGGTCGTTCCCAAACGACATTCTCTTTGTCTCGTCGAGGCCAACAAAAAAGTATTCTTGTAAAATTTCTCTATCTCTAACGGTTAAAAAGTTGCATTTATCTCGGAAACGGCGCGAGATACGGGGTCGTTCCCAAACGACATTCTCTTTGTCTCGTCGAGGCCAACAAAAAAGTATTCTTGTAAAATTTCTATCTCTAACGGTTAAAAAGTTGCATTTATCTCGGAAACGGCGCGAGATACGGGGTCGTTCCCAAACGACATTCTCTTTGTCTCGTCGAGGCCAACAAAAAAGTATTCTTGTAAAATTCTCTATCTCTAACGGTTAAAAAGTTGCATTTATCTCGGAAACGGCGCGAGATACGGGGTCGTTCCCAAACGACATTCTCTTTGTCTCGTCGAGGCCAACAAAAAAGTATTCTTGTAAAATTTCTCTATCTCTAACGGTTAAAAAGTTGCATTTATCTCGGAAACGGCGCGAGATACGGGGTCGTTCCCAAACGACATTCTCTTTGTCTCGTCGAGGCCAACAAAAAAGTATTCTTGTAAAATTTCTCTATCTCTAACGGTTAAAAAGTTGCATTTATCTCGGAAACGGCGCGAGATACGGGGTCGTTCCCAAACGACATTCTCTTTGTCTCGTCGAGGCCAACAAAAAAGTATTCTTGTAAAATTTCTCTATCTCTAACGGTTAAAAGTTGCATTTATCTCGGAAACGGCGCGAGATACGGGGTCGTTCCCAAACGACATTCTCTTTGTCTCGTCGAGGCCAACAAAAAAGTATTCTTGTAAAATTTCTCTATCTCTAACGGTTAAAAAGTTGCATTTATCTCGGAAACGGCGCGAGATACGGGGTCGTTCCCAAACGACATTCTCTTTGTCTCGTCGAGGCCAACAAAAAAGTATTCTTGTAAAATTTCTCTATCTCTAACGGTTAAAAAGTTGCATTTATCTCGGAAACGGCGCGAGATACGGGGTCGTTCCCAAACGACATTCTCTTTGTCTCGTCGAGGCCAACAAAAAAGTATTCTTGTAAAATTTCTCTATCTCTAACGGTTAAAAAGTTGCATTTATCTCGGAAACGGCGCGAGATACGGGGTCGTTCCCAAACGACATTCTCTTTGTCTCGTCGAGGCCAACAAAAAAGTATTCTTGTAAAATTTCTCTATCTCTAACGGTTAAAAGTTGCATTTATCTCGGAAACGGCGCGAGATACGGGGTCGTTCCCAAACGACATTCTCTTTGTCTCGTCGAGGCCAACAAAAAAGTATTCTTGTAAAATTTCTCTATCTCTAACGGTTAAAAAGTTGCATTTATCTCGGAAACGGCGCGAGATACGGGGTCGTTCCCAAACGACATTCTCTTTGTCTCGTCGAGGCCAACAAAAAAGTATTCTTGTAAAATTTCTCTATCTCTAACGGTTAAAAAGTTGCATTTATCTCGGAAACGGCGCGAGATACGGGGTCGTTCCCAAACGACATTCTCTTTGTCTCGTCGAGGCCAACAAAAAAGTATTCTTGTAAAATTCTCTATCTCTAACGGTTAAAAAGTTGCATTTATCTCGGAAACGGCGCGAGATACGGGGTCGTTCCCAAACGACATTCTCTTTGTCTCGTCGAGGCCAACAAAAAAGTATTCTTGTAAAATTTCTCTATCTCTAACGGTTAAAAGTTGCATTTATCTCGGAAACGGCGCGAGATACGGGGTCGTTCCCAAACGACATTCTCTTTGTCTCGTCGAGGCCAACAAAAAAGTATTCTTGTAAAATTTCTCTATCTCTAACGGTTAAAAGTTGCATTTATCTCGGAAACGGCGCGAGATACGGGGTCGTTCCCAAACGACATTCTCTTTGTCTCGTCGAGGCCAACAAAAAAGTATTCTTGTAAAATTTCTCTATCTCTAACGGTTAAAAGTTGCATTTATCTCGGAAACGGCGCGAGATACGGGGTCGTTCCCAAACGACATTCTCTTTGTCTCGTCGAGGCCAACAAAAAAGTATTCTTGTAAAATTTCTCTATCTCTAACGGTTAAAAAGTTGCATTTATCTCGGAAACGGCGCGAGATACGGGGTCGTTCCCAAACGACATTCTCTTTGTCTCGTCGAGGCCAACAAAAAAGTATTCTTGTAAATTTCTCTATCTCTAACGGTTAAAAGTTGCATTTATCTCGGAAACGGCGCGAGATACGGGGTCGTTCCCAAACGACATTCTCTTTGTCTCGTCGAGGCCAACAAAAAAGTATTCTTGTAAATTTCTCTATCTCTAACGGTTAAAAAGTTGCATTTATCTCGGAAACGGCGCGAGATACGGGGTCGTTCCCAAACGACATTCTCTTTGTCTCGTCGAGGCCAACAAAAAAGTATTCTTGTAAAATTTCTCTATCTCTAACGGTTAAAAAGTTGCATTTATCTCGGAAACGGCGCGAGATACGGGGTCGTTCCCAAACGACATTCTCTTTGTCTCGTCGAGGCCAACAAAAAAGTATTCTTGTAAAATTTCTCTATCTCTAACGGTTAAAAGTTGCATTTATCTCGGAAACGGCGCGAGATACGGGGTCGTTCCCAAACGACATTCTCTTTGTCTCGTCGAGGCCAACAAAAAAGTATTCTTGTAAAATTCTCTATCTCTAACGGTTAAAAAGTTGCATTTATCTCGGAAACGGCGCGAGATACGGGGTCGTTCCCAAACGACATTCTCTTTGTCTCGTCGAGGCCAACAAAAAAGTATTCTTGTAAAATTTCTCTATCTCTAACGGTTAAAAAGTTGCATTTATCTCGGAAACGGCGCGAGATACGGGGTCGTTCCCAAACGACATTCTCTTTGTCTCGTCGAGGCCAACAAAAAAGTATTCTTGTAAAATTTCTCTATCTCTAACGGTTAAAAAGTTGCATTTATCTCGGAAACGGCGCGAGATACGGGGTCGTTCCCAAACGACATTCTCTTTGTCTCGTCGAGGCCAACAAAAAAGTATTCTTGTAAATTTCTCTATCTCTAACGGTTAAAAGTTGCATTTATCTCGGAAACGGCGCGAGATACGGGGTCGTTCCCAAACGACATTCTCTTTGTCTCGTCGAGGCCAACAAAAAAGTATTCTTGTAAAATTTCTCTATCTCTAACGGTTAAAAGTTGCATTTATCTCGGAAACGGCGCGAGATACGGGGTCGTTCCCAAACGACATTCTCTTTGTCTCGTCGAGGCCAACAAAAAAGTATTCTTGTAAAATTTCTCTATCTCTAACGGTTAAAAGTTGCATTTATCTCGGAAACGGCGCGAGATACGGGGTCGTTCCCAAACGACATTCTCTTTGTCTCGTCGAGGCCAACAAAAAAGTATTCTTGTAAAATTTCTCTATCTCTAACGGTTAAAAAGTTGCATTTATCTCGGAAACGGCGCGAGATACGGGGTCGTTCCCAAACGACATTCTCTTTGTCTCGTCGAGGCCAACAAAAAAGTATTCTTGTAAAATTTCTCTATCTCTAACGGTTAAAAAGTTGCATTTATCTCGGAAACGGCGCGAGATACGGGGTCGTTCCCAAACGACATTCTCTTTGTCTCGTCGAGGCCAACAAAAAAGTATTCTTGTAAAATTTCTCTATCTCTAACGGTTAAAAAGTTGCATTTATCTCGGAAACGGCGCGAGATACGGGGTCGTTCCCAAACGACATTCTCTTTGTCTCGTCGAGGCCAACAAAAAAGTATTCTTGTAAAATTTCTCTATCTCTAACGGTTAAAAAGTTGCATTTATCTCGGAAACGGCGCGAGATACGGGGTCGTTCCCAAACGACATTCTCTTTGTCTCGTCGAGGCCAACAAAAAAGTATTTCTTCTAAATTTCTCTATCTCTAACGGTTAAAAAGTTGCATTTATCTCGGAAACGGCGCGAGATACGGGGTCGTTCCCAAACGACATTCTCTTTGTCTCGTCGAGGCCAACAAAAAAGTATTCTTGTAAAATTTCTCTATCTCTAACGGTTAAAAAGTTGCATTTATCTCGGAAACGGCGCGAGATACGGGGTCGTTCCCAAACGACATTCTCTTTGTCTCGTCGAGGCCAACAAAAAAGTATTCTTGTAAAATTTCTCTATCTCTAACGGTTAAAAGTTGCATTTATCTCGGAAACGGCGCGAGATACGGGGTCGTTCCCAAACGACATTCTCTTTGTCTCGTCGAGGCCAACAAAAAAGTATTCTTGTAAAATTTCTCTATCTCTAACGGTTAAAAAGTTGCATTTATCTCGGAAACGGCGCGAGATACGGGGTCGTTCCCAAACGACATTCTCTTTGTCTCGTCGAGGCCAACAAAAAAGTATTCTTGTAAAATTTCTCTATCTCTAACGGTTAAAAGTTGCATTTATCTCGGAAACGGCGCGAGATACGGGGTCGTTCCCAAACGACATTCTCTTTGTCTCGTCGAGGCCAACAAAAAAGTATTCTTGTAAATTTCTCTATCTCTAACGGTTAAAAAGTTGCATTTATCTCGGAAACGGCGCGAGATACGGGGTCGTTCCCAAACGACATTCTCTTTGTCTCGTCGAGGCCAACAAAAAAGTATTCTTGTAAAATTTCTCTATCTCTAACGGTTAAAAAGTTGCATTTATCTCGGAAACGGCGCGAGATACGGGGTCGTTCCCAAACGACATTCTCTTTGTCTCGTCGAGGCCAACAAAAAAGTATTCTTGTAAAATTTCTCTATCTCTAACGGTTAAAAAGTTGCATTTATCTCGGAAACGGCGCGAGATACGGGGTCGTTCCCAAACGACATTCTCTTTGTCTCGTCGAGGCCAACAAAAAAGTATTCTTGTAAAATTTCTCTATCTCTAACGGTTAAAAAGTTGCATTTATCTCGGAAACGGCGCGAGATACGGGGTCGTTCCCAAACGACATTCTCTTTGTCTCGTCGAGGCCAACAAAAAAGTATTCTTGTAAAATTTCTCTATCTCTAACGGTTAAAAAGTTGCATTTATCTCGGAAACGGCGCGAGATACGGGGTCGTTCCCAACGACATTCTCTTTGTCTCGTCGAGGCCAACAAAAAAGTATTCTTGTAAAATTTCTCTATCTCTAACGGTTAAAAGTTGCATTTATCTCGGAAACGGCGCGAGATACGGGGTCGTTCCCAAACGACATTCTCTTTGTCTCGTCGAGGCCAACAAAAAAGTATTCTTGTAAAATTGCTCTATCTCTAACGGTTAAAAAGTTGCATTTATCTCGGAAACGGCGCGAGATACGGGGTCGTTCCCAAACGACATTCTCTTTGTCTCGTCGAGGCCAACAAAAAAGTATTCTTGTCAAATTGCTCTATCTCTAACGGTTAAAGAGTTGCATTTATCTCGGAAACGGCGCGAGATACGGGGTCGTTCCCAAACGACATTCTCTTTGTCTCGTCGAGGCCAACAAAAAAGTATTCTTGTAAAATTGCTCTATCTCTAACGGTTAAAAAGTTGCATTTATCTCGGAAACGGCTCGAGATACGGGGTCGTTCCCAAGAGGCATTCTCTTTGTCTCGTCGAGGCCGACAAAAAAGTATTCTTGTAAAATTTCTCTATCTCTAACGGTTAAAAAGTTGCATTTATCTCGGAAACGGCGCGAGATACGGGGTCGTTCCCAAACGACATTCTCTTTGTCTCGTCGAGGCCAACAAAAAAGTATTCTTGTAAAATTTCTCTATCTCTAACGGTTAAAGAGTTGCATTTATCTCGGAAACGGCGCGAGATACGGGGTCGTTCCCAAACGACATTCTCTTTGTCTCGTCGAGGCCAACAAAAAAGTATTCTTGTCAAATTGCTCTATCTCTAACGGTTAAAGAGTTGCATTTATCTCGGAAACGGCGCGAGATACGGGGTCGTTCCCAAACGACATTCTCTTTGTCTCGTCGAGGCCAACAAAAAAGTATTCTTGTAAAATTTCTCTATCTCTAACGGTTAAAAAGTTGCATTTATCTCGGAAACGGCGCGAGATACGGGGTCGTTCCCAAACGACATTCTCTTTGTCTCGTCGAGGCCAACAAAAAAGTATTCTTGTAAAATTTCTCTATCTCTAACGGTTAAAAGTTGCATTTATCTCGGAAACGGCGCGAGATACGGGGTCGTTCCCAAACGACATTCTCTTTGTCTCGTCGAGGCCAACAAAAAAGTATTCTTGTAAAATTTCTCTATCTCTAACGGTTAAAAGTTGCATTTATCTCGGAAACGGCGCGAGATACGGGGTCGTTCCCAAACGACATTCTCTTTGTCTCGTCGAGGCCAACAAAAAAGTATTCTTGTAAAATTTCTCTATCTCTAACGGTTAAAAAGTTGCATTTATCTCGGAAACGGCGCGAGATACGGGGTCGTTCCCAAACGACATTCTCTTTGTCTCGTCGAGGCCAACAAAAAAGTATTCTTGTAAAATTTCTCTATCTCTAACGGTTAAAAAGTTGCATTTATCTCGGAAACGGCGCGAGATACGGGGTCGTTCCCAAACGACATTCTCTTTGTCTCGTCGAGGCCAACAAAAAAGTATTCTTGTAAAATTTCTCTATCTCTAACGGTTAAAAAGTTGCATTTATCTCGGAAACGGCGCGAGATACGGGGTCGTTCCCAAACGACATTCTCTTTGTCTCGTCGAGGCCAACAAAAAAGTATTCTTGTAAAATTTCTCTATCTCTAACGGTTAAAAAGTTGCATTTATCTCGGAAACGGCGCGAGATACGGGGTCGTTCCCAAACGACATTCTCTTTGTCTCGTCGAGGCCAACAAAAAAGTATTCTTGTAAAATTTCTCTATCTCTAACGGTTAAAAAGTTGCATTTATCTCGGAAACGGCGCGAGATACGGGGTCGTTCCCAAATGACATTCTCTTTGTCTCGTCGAGGCCAACAAAAAAGTATTCTTGTAAAATTTCTCTATCTCTAACGGTTAAAAAGTTGCATTTATCTCGGAAACGGCGCGAGATACGGGGTCGTTCCCAAACGACATTCTCTTTGTCTCGTCGAGGCCAACAAAAAAGTATTCTTGTAAAATTTCTCTATCTCTAACGGTTAAAAAGTTGCATTTATCTCGGAAACGGCGCGAGATACGGGGTCGTTCCCAAACGACATTCTCTTTGTCTCGTCGAGGCCAACAAAAAAGTATTCTTGTAAAATTTCTCTATCTCTAACGGTTAAAAGTTGCATTTATCTCGGAAACGGCGCGAGATACGGGGTCGTTCCCAAACGACATTCTCTTTGTCTCGTCGAGGCCAACAAAAAAGTATTCTTGTAAAATTTCTCTATCTCTAACGGTTAAAAAGTTGCATTTATCTCGGAAACGGCGCGAGATACGGGGTCGTTCCCAAACGACATTCTCTTTGTCTCGTCGAGGCCAACAAAAAAGTATTCTTGTAAAATTTCTCTATCTCTAACGGTTAAAAAGTTGCATTTATCTCGGAAACGGCGCGAGATACGGGGTCGTTCCCAAACGACATTCTCTTTGTCTCGTCGAGGCCAACAAAAAAGTATTCTTGTAAAATTTCTCTATCTCTAACGGTTAAAAAGTTGCATTTATCTCGGAAACGGCGCGAGATACGGGGTCGTTCCCAAACGACATTCTCTTTGTCTCGTCGAGGCCAACAAAAAAGTATTCTTGTAAAATTTCTCTATCTCTAACGGTTAAAAAGTTGCATTTATCTCGGAAACGGCGCGAGATACGGGGTCGTTCCCAAACGACATTCTCTTTGTCTCGTCGAGGCCAACAAAAAAGTATTCTTGTAAAATTTCTCTATCTCTAACGGTTAAAAAGTTGCATTTATCTCGGAAACGGCGCGAGATACGGGGTCGTTCCCAAACGACATTCTCTTTGTCTCGTCGAGGCCAACAAAAAAGTATTCTTGTAAAATTTCTCTATCTCTAACGGTTAAAAGTTGCATTTATCTCGGAAACGGCGCGAGATACGGGGTCGTTCCCAAACGACATTCTCTTTGTCTCGTCGAGGCCAACAAAAAAGTATTCTTGTAAAATTTCTCTATCTCTAACGGTTAAAAAGTTGCATTTATCTCGGAAACGGCGCGAGATACGGGGTCGTTCCCAAACGACATTCTCTTTGTCTCGTCGAGGCCAACAAAAAAGTATTCTTGTAAATTTCTCTATCTCTAACGGTTAAAAGTTGCATTTATCTCGGAAACGGCGCGAGATACGGGGTCGTTCCCAAACGACATTCTCTTTGTCTCGTCGAGGCCAACAAAAAAGTATTCTTGTAAAATTCTCTATCTCTAACGGTTAAAAGTTGCATTTATCTCGGAAACGGCGCGAGATACGGGGTCGTTCCCAAACGACATTCTCTTTGTCTCGTCGAGGCCAACAAAAAAGTATTCTTGTAAAATTTCTCTATCTCTAACGGTTAAAAAGTTGCATTTATCTCGGAAACGGCGCGAGATACGGGGTCGTTCCCAAACGACATTCTCTTTGTCTCGTCGAGGCCAACAAAAAAGTATTCTTGTAAAATTTCTCTATCTCTAACGGTTAAAAGTTGCATTTATCTCGGAAACGGCGCGAGATACGGGGTCGTTCCCAAACGACATTCTCTTTGTCTCGTCGAGGCCAACAAAAAAGTATTCTTGTAAAATTTCTCTATCTCTAACGGTTAAAAAGTTGCATTTATCTCGGAAACGGCGCGAGATACGGGGTCGTTCCCAAACGACATTCTCTTTGTCTCGTCGAGGCCAACAAAAAAGTATTCTTGTAAAATTTCTCTATCTCTAACGGTTAAAAAGTTGCATTTATCTCGGAAACGGCGCGAGATACGGGGTCGTTCCCAAACGACATTCTCTTTGTCTCGTCGAGGCCAACAAAAAAGTATTCTTGTAAAATTCTCTATCTCTAACGGTTAAAAAGTTGCATTTTCTCGGAAACGGCGCGAGATACGGGGTCGTTCCCAAACGACATTCTCTTTGTCTCGTCGAGGCCAACAAAAAAGTATTCTTGTAAATTTCTCTATCTCTAACGGTTAAAAAGTTGCATTTATCTCGGAAACGGCGCGAGATACGGGGTCGTTCCCAAACGACATTCTCTTTGTCTCGTCGAGGCCAACAAAAAAGTATTCTTGTAAAATTTCTCTATCTCTAACGGTTAAAAAGTTGCATTTATCTCGGAAACGGCGCGAGATACGGGGTCGTTCCCAAACGACATTCTCTTTGTCTCGTCGAGGCCAACAAAAAAGTATTCTTGTAAAATTTCTCTATCTCTAACGGTTAAAAAGTTGCATTTATCTCGGAAACGGCGCGAGATACGGGGTCGTTCCCAAACGACATTCTCTTTGTCTCGTCGAGGCCAACAAAAAAGTATTCTTGTAAAATTTCTCTATCTCTAACGGTTAAAAGTTGCATTTATCTCGGAAACGGCGCGAGATACGGGGTCGTTCCCAAACGACATTCTCTTTGTCTCGTCGAGGCCAACAAAAAAGTATTCTTGTAAAATTTCTCTATCTCTAACGGTTAAAAAGTTGCATTTATCTCGGAAACGGCGCGAGATACGGGGTCGTTCCCAAACGACATTCTCTTTGTCTCGTCGAGGCCAACAAAAAAGTATTCTTGTAAAATTTCTCTATCTCTAACGGTTAAAAAGTTGCATTTATCTCGGAAACGGCGCGAGATACGGGGTCGTTCCCAAACGACATTCTCTTTGTCTCGTCGAGGCCAACAAAAAAGTATTCTTGTAAAATTTCTCTATCTCTAACGGTTAAAAAGTTGCATTTATCTCGGAAACGGCGCGAGATACGGGGTCGTTCCCAAACGACATTCTCTTTGTCTCGTCGAGGCCAACAAAAAAGTATTCTTGTAAAATTCTCTATCTCTAACGGTTAAAAAGTTGCATTTATCTCGGAAACGGCGCGAGATACGGGGTCGTTCCCAAACGACATTCTCTTTGTCTCGTCGAGGCCAACAAAAAAGTATTCTTGTAAAATTTCTCTATCTCTAACGGTTAAAAAGTTGCATTTATCTCGGAAACGGCGCGAGATACGGGGTCGTTCCCAAATGACATTCTCTTTGTCTCGTCGAGGCCAACAAAAAAGTATTCTTGTAAAATTTCTCTATCTCTAACGGTTAAAAGTTGCATTTATCTCGGAAACGGCGCGAGATACGGGGTCGTTCCCAAACGACATTCTCTTTGTCTCGTCGAGGCCAACAAAAAAGTATTCTTGTAAAATTTCTCTATCTCTAACGGTTAAAAAGTTGCATTTATCTCGGAAACGGCGCGAGATACGGGGTCGTTCCCAAACGACATTCTCTTTGTCTCGTCGAGGCCAACAAAAAAGTATTCTTGTAAAATTTCTCTATCTCTAACGGTTAAAAAGTTGCATTTATCTCGGAAACGGCGCGAGATACGGGGTCGTTCCCAAACGACATTCTCTTTGTCTCGTCGAGGCCAACAAAAAAGTATTCTTGTAAAATTTCTCTATCTCTAACGGTTAAAAAGTTGCATTTATCTCGGAAACGGCGCGAGATACGGGGTCGTTCCCAAACGACATTCTCTTTGTCTCGTCGAGGCCAACAAAAAAGTATTCTTGTAAAATTTCTCTATCTCTAACGGTTAAAAGTTGCATTTATCTCGGAAACGGCGCGAGATACGGGGTCGTTCCCAAACGACATTCTCTTTGTCTCGTCGAGGCCAACAAAAAAGTATTCTTGTAAAATTTCTCTATCTCTAACGGTTAAAAAGTTGCATTTATCTCGGAAACGGCGCGAGATACGGGGTCGTTCCCAAACGACATTCTCTTTGTCTCGTCGAGGCCAACAAAAAAGTATTCTTGTAAAATTTCTCTATCTCTAACGGTTAAAAGTTGCATTTATCTCGGAAACGGCGCGAGATACGGGGTCGTTCCCAAACGACATTCTCTTTGTCTCGTCGAGGCCAACAAAAAAGTATTCTTGTAAAATTTCTCTATCTCTAACGGTTAAAAAGTTGCATTTATCTCGGAAACGGCGCGAGATACGGGGTCGTTCCCAAACGACATTCTCTTTGTCTCGTCGAGGCCAACAAAAAAGTATTCTTGTAAAATTTCTCTATCTCTAACGGTTAAAAAGTTGCATTTATCTCGGAAACGGCGCGAGATACGGGGTCGTTCCCAAGACATTCTCTTTGTCTCGTCGAGGCCAACAAAAAAGTATTCTTGTAAAATTTCTCTATCTCTAACGGTTAAAAGTTGCATTTATCTCGGAAACGGCGCGAGATACGGGGTCGTTCCCAAACGACATTCTCTTTGTCTCGTCGAGGCCAACAAAAAAGTATTCTTGTAAAATTTCTCTATCTCTAACGGTTAAAAAGTTGCATTTATCTCGGAAACGGCGCGAGATACGGGGTCGTTCCCAAACGACATTCTCTTTGTCTCGTCGAGGCCAACAAAAAAGTATTCTTGTAAAATTCTCTATCTCTAACGGTTAAAAAGTTGCATTTATCTCGGAAACGGCGCGAGATACGGGGTCGTTCCCAAACGACATTCTCTTTGTCTCGTCGAGGCCAACAAAAAAGTATTCTTGTAAAATTTCTCTATCTCTAACGGTTAAAAAGTTGCATTTATCTCGGAAACGGCGCGAGATACGGGGTCGTTCCCAAACGACATTCTCTTTGTCTCGTCGAGGCCAACAAAAAAGTATTCTTGTAAAATTTCTCTATCTCTAACGGTTAAAAAGTTGCATTTATCTCGGAAACGGCGCGAGATACGGGGTCGTTCCCAAACGACATTCTCTTTGTCTCGTCGAGGCCAACAAAAAAGTATTCTTGTAAAATTTCTCTATCTCTAACGGTTAAAAAGTTGCATTTATCTCGGAAACGGCGCGAGATACGGGGTCGTTCCCAAACGACATTCTCTTTGTCTCGTCGAGGCCAACAAAAAAGTATTCTTGTAAAATTTCTCTATCTCTAACGGTTAAAAAGTTGCATTTATCTCGGAAACGGCGCGAGATACGGGGTCGTTCCCAAACGACATTCTCTTTGTCTCGTCGAGGCCAACAAAAAAGTATTCTTGTAAAATTTCTCTATCTCTAACGGTTAAAAGTTGCATTTATCTCGGAAACGGCGCGAGATACGGGGTCGTTCCCAAACGACATTCTCTTTGTCTCGTCGAGGCCAACAAAAAAGTATTCTTGTAAAATTCTCTATCTCTAACGGTTAAAAAGTTGCATTTATCTCGGAAACGGCGCGAGATACGGGGTCGTTCCCAAACGACATTCTCTTTGTCTCGTCGAGGCCAACAAAAAAGTATTCTTGTAAAATTTCTCTATCTCTAACGGTTAAAAAGTTGCATTTATCTCGGAAACGGCGCGAGATACGGGGTCGTTCCCAAACGACATTCTCTTTGTCTCGTCGAGGCCAACAAAAAAGTATTCTTGTAAAATTTCTCTATCTCTAACGGTTAAAAAGTTGCATTTATCTCGGAAACGGCGCGAGATACGGGGTCGTTCCCAAACGACATTCTCTTTGTCTCGTCGAGGCCAACAAAAAAGTATTCTTGTAAAATTTCTCTATCTCTAACGGTTAAAAGTTGCATTTATCTCGGAAACGGCGCGAGATACGGGGTCGTTCCCAAACGACATTCTCTTTGTCTCGTCGAGGCCAACAAAAAAGTATTCTTGTAAAATTTCTCTATCTCTAACGGTTAAAAAGTTGCATTTATCTCGGAAACGGCGCGAGATACGGGGTCGTTCCCAAACGACATTCTCTTTGTCTCGTCGAGGCCAACAAAAAAGTATTCTTGTAAAATTTCTCTATCTCTAACGGTTAAAAGTTGCATTTATCTCGGAAACGGCGCGAGATACGGGGTCGTTCCCAAACGACATTCTCTTTGTCTCGTCGAGGCCAACAAAAAAGTATTCTTGTAAAATTTCTCTATCTCTAACGGTTAAAAGTTGCATTTATCTCGGAAACGGCGCGAGATACGGGGTCGTTCCCAAACGACATTCTCTTTGTCTCGTCGAGGCCAACAAAAAAGTATTCTTGTAAATTTCTCTATCTCTAACGGTTAAAAAGTTGCATTTATCTCGGAAACGGCGCGAGATACGGGGTCGTTCCCAAACGACATTCTCTTTGTCTCGTCGAGGCCAACAAAAAAGTATTCTTGTAAAATTCTCTATCTCTAACGGTTAAAAAGTTGCATTTATCTCGGAAACGGCGCGAGATACGGGGTCGTTCCCAAACGACATTCTCTTTGTCTCGTCGAGGCCAACAAAAAAGTATTCTTGTAAATTTCTCTATCTCTAACGGTTAAAAGTTGCATTTATCTCGGAAACGGCGCGAGATACGGGGTCGTTCCCAAACGACATTCTCTTTGTCTCGTCGAGGCCAACAAAAAAGTATTCTTGTAAAATTTCTCTATCTCTAACGGTTAAAAAGTTGCATTTATCTCGGAAACGGCGCGAGATACGGGGTCGTTCCCAAACGACATTCTCTTTGTCTCGTCGAGGCCAACAAAAAAGTATTCTTGTAAATTTCTCTATCTCTAACGGTTAAAAAGTTGCATTTATCTCGGAAACGGCGCGAGATACGGGGTCGTTCCCAAACGACATTCTCTTTGTCTCGTCGAGGCCAACAAAAAAGTATTCTTGTAAAATTTCTCTATCTCTAACGGTTAAAAAGTTGCATTTATCTCGGAAACGGCGCGAGATACGGGGTCGTTCCCAAACGACATTCTCTTTGTCTCGTCGAGGCCAACAAAAAAGTATTCTTGTAAAATTTCTCTATCTCTAACGGTTAAAAAGTTGCATTTATCTCGGAAACGGCGCGAGATACGGGGTCGTTCCCAAACGACATTCTCTTTGTCTCGTCGAGGCCAACAAAAAAGTATTCTTGTAAATTTCTCTATCTCTAACGGTTAAAAAGTTGCATTTATCTCGGAAACGGCGCGAGATACGGGGTCGTTCCCAAACGACATTCTCTTTGTCTCGTCGAGGCCAACAAAAAAGTATTCTTGTAAATTTCTCTATCTCTAACGGTTAAAAGTTGCATTTATCTCGGAAACGGCGCGAGATACGGGGTCGTTCCCAAACGACATTCTCTTTGTCTCGTCGAGGCCAACAAAAAAGTATTCTTGTAAAATTCTCTATCTCTAACGGTTAAAAAGTTGCATTTATCTCGGAAACGGCGCGAGATACGGGGTCGTTCCCAAACGACATTCTCTTTGTCTCGTCGAGGCCAACAAAAAAGTATTCTTGTAAAATTTCTCTATCTCTAACGGTTAAAAAGTTGCATTTATCTCGGAAACGGCGCGAGATACGGGGTCGTTCCCAAACGACATTCTCTTTGTCTCGTCGAGGCCAACAAAAAAGTATTCTTGTAAAATTTCTCTATCTCTAACGGTTAAAAAGTTGCATTTATCTCGGAAACGGCGCGAGATACGGGGTCGTTCCCAAACGACATTCTCTTTGTCTCGTCGAGGCCAACAAAAAAGTATTCTTGTAAAATTTCTCTATCTCTAACGGTTAAAAGTTGCATTTATCTCGGAAACGGCGCGAGATACGGGGTCGTTCCCAAACGACATTCTCTTTGTCTCGTCGAGGCCAACAAAAAAGTATTCTTGTAAAATTTCTCTATCTCTAACGGTTAAAAGTTGCATTTATCTCGGAAACGGCGCGAGATACGGGGTCGTTCCCAAACGACATTCTCTTTGTCTCGTCGAGGCCAACAAAAAAGTATTCTTGTAAAATTTCTCTATCTCTAACGGTTAAAAAGTTGCATTTATCTCGGAAACGGCGCGAGATACGGGGTCGTTCCCAAACGACATTCTCTTTGTCTCGTCGAGGCCAACAAAAAAGTATTCTTGTAAAATTTCTCTATCTCTAACGGTTAAAAAGTTGCATTTATCTCGGAAACGGCGCGAGATACGGGGTCGTTCCCAAACGACATTCTCTTTGTCTCGTCGAGGCCAACAAAAAAGTATTCTTGTAAAATTTCTCTATCTCTAACGGTTAAAAAGTTGCATTTATCTCGGAAACGGCGCGAGATACGGGGTCGTTCCCAAACGACATTCTCTTTGTCTCGTCGAGGCCAACAAAAAAGTATTCTTGTAAAATTTCTCTATCTCTAACGGTTAAAAAGTTGCATTTATCTCGGAAACGGCGCGAGATACGGGGTCGTTCCCAAACGACATTCTCTTTGTCTCGTCGAGGCCAACAAAAAAGTATTCTTGTAAAATTTCTCTATCTCTAACGGTTAAAAGTTGCATTTATCTCGGAAACGGCGCGAGATACGGGGTCGTTCCCAAACGACATTCTCTTTGTCTCGTCGAGGCCAACAAAAAAGTATTCTTGTAAAATTTCTCTATCTCTAACGGTTAAAAGTTGCATTTATCTCGGAAACGGCGCGAGATACGGGGTCGTTCCCAAACGACATTCTCTTTGTCTCGTCGAGGCCAACAAAAAAGTATTCTTGTAAAATTTCTCTATCTCTAACGGTTAAAAAGTTGCATTTATCTCGGAAACGGCGCGAGATACGGGGTCGTTCCCAAACGACATTCTCTTTGTCTCGTCGAGGCCAACAAAAAAGTATTCTTGTAAAATTCTCTATCTCTAACGGTTAAAAGTTGCATTTATCTCGGAAACGGCGCGAGATACGGGGTCGTTCCCAAACGACATTCTCTTTGTCTCGTCGAGGCCAACAAAAAAGTATTCTTGTAAATTTCTCTATCTCTAACGGTTAAAAAGTTGCATTTATCTCGGAAACGGCGCGAGATACGGGGTCGTTCCCAAACGACATTCTCTTTGTCTCGTCGAGGCCAACAAAAAAGTATTCTTGTTTCTCTCTCTCTAACGGTTAAAAAGTTGCATTTATCTCGGAAACGGCGCGAGATACGGGGTCGTTCCCAAACGACATTCTCTTTGTCTCGTCGAGGCCAACAAAAAAGTATTCTTGTAAAATTTCTCTATCTCTAACGGTTAAAAAGTTGCATTTATCTCGGAAACGGCGCGAGATACGGGGTCGTTCCCAAACGACATTCTCTTTGTCTCGTCGAGGCCAACAAAAAAGTATTCTTGTAAAATTCTCTATCTCTAACGGTTAAAAAGTTGCATTTATCTCGGAAACGGCGCGAGATACGGGGTCGTTCCCAAACGACATTCTCTTTGTCTCGTCGAGGCCAACAAAAAAGTATTCTTGTAAAATTTCTCTATCTCTAACGGTTAAAAGTTGCATTTATCTCGGAAACGGCGCGAGATACGGGGTCGTTCCCAAACGACATTCTCTTTGTCTCGTCGAGGCCAACAAAAAAGTATTCTTGTAAAATTTCTCTATCTCTAACGGTTAAAAAGTTGCATTTATCTCGGAAACGGCGCGAGATACGGGGTCGTTCCCAAACGACATTCTCTTTGTCTCGTCGAGGCCAACAAAAAAGTATTCTTGTAAAATTTCTCTATCTCTAACGGTTAAAAGTTGCATTTATCTCGGAAACGGCGCGAGATACGGGGTCGTTCCCAAACGACATTCTCTTTGTCTCGTCGAGGCCAACAAAAAAGTATTCTTGTAAAATTCTCTCTATCTCTAACGGTTAAAAAGTTGCATTTATCTCGGAAACGGCGCGAGATACGGGGTCGTTCCCAAACGACATTCTCTTTGTCTCGTCGAGGCCAACAAAAAAGTATTCTTGTAAAATTTCTCTATCTCTAACGGTTAAAAAGTTGCATTTATCTCGGAAACGGCGCGAGATACGGGGTCGTTCCCAAACGACATTCTCTTTGTCTCGTCGAGGCCAACAAAAAAGTATTCTTGTAAAATTTCTCTATCTCTAACGGTTAAAAAGTTGCATTTATCTCGGAAACGGCGCGAGATACGGGGTCGTTCCCAAACGACATTCTCTTTGTCTCGTCGAGGCCAACAAAAAAGTATTCTTGTAAAATTTCTCTATCTCTAACGGTTAAAAGTTGCATTTATCTCGGAAACGGCGCGAGATACGGGGTCGTTCCCAAACGACATTCTCTTTGTCTCGTCGAGGCCAACAAAAAAGTATTCTTGTAAAATTTCTCTATCTCTAACGGTTAAAAAGTTGCATTTATCTCGGAAACGGCGCGAGATACGGGGTCGTTCCCAAACGACATTCTCTTTGTCTCGTCGAGGCCAACAAAAAAGTATTCTTGTAAAATTTCTCTATCTCTAACGGTTAAAAAGTTGCATTTATCTCGGAAACGGCGCGAGATACGGGGTCGTTCCCAAACGACATTCTCTTTGTCTCGTCGAGGCCAACAAAAAAGTATTCTTGTAAAATTCTCTATCTCTAACGGTTAAAAAGTTGCATTTATCTCGGAAACGGCGCGAGATACGGGGTCGTTCCCAAACGACATTCTCTTTGTCTCGTCGAGGCCAACAAAAAAGTATTCTTGTAAAATTTCTCTATCTCTAACGGTTAAAAAGTTGCATTTATCTCGGAAACGGCGCGAGATACGGGGTCGTTCCCAAACGACATTCTCTTTGTCTCGTCGAGGCCAACAAAAAAGTATTCTTGTAAAATTTCTCTATCTCTAACGGTTAAAAAGTTGCATTTATCTCGGAAACGGCGCGAGATACGGGGTCGTTCCCAAACGACATTCTCTTTGTCTCGTCGAGGCCAACAAAAAAGTATTCTTGTAAAATTTCTCTATCTCTAACGGTTAAAAGTTGCATTTATCTCGGAAACGGCGCGAGATACGGGGTCGTTCCCAAACGACATTCTCTTTGTCTCGTCGAGGCCAACAAAAAAGTATTCTTGTAAATTTCTCTATCTCTAACGGTTAAAAGTTGCATTTATCTCGGAAACGGCGCGAGATACGGGGTCGTTCCCAAACGACATTCTCTTTGTCTCGTCGAGGCCAACAAAAAAGTATTCTTGTAAAATTTCTCTATCTCTAACGGTTAAAGTTGCATTTATCTCGGAAACGGCGCGAGATACGGGGTCGTTCCCAAACGACATTCTCTTTGTCTCGTCGAGGCCAACAAAAAAGTATTCTTGTAAAATTCTCTATCTCTAACGGTTAAAAGTTGCATTTATCTCGGAAACGGCGCGAGATACGGGGTCGTTCCCAAACGACATTCTCTTTGTCTCGTCGAGGCCAACAAAAAAGTATTCTTGTAAAATTTCTCTATCTCTAACGGTTAAAAAGTTGCATTTATCTCGGAAACGGCGCGAGATACGGGGTCGTTCCCAAACGACATTCTCTTTGTCTCGTCGAGGCCAACAAAAAAGTATTCTTGTAAAATTTCTCTATCTCTAACGGTTAAAAAGTTGCATTTATCTCGGAAACGGCGCGAGATACGGGGTCGTTCCCAAACGACATTCTCTTTGTCTCGTCGAGGCCAACAAAAAAGTATTCTTGTAAAATTTCTCTATCTCTAACGGTTAAAAAGTTGCATTTATCTCGGAAACGGCGCGAGATACGGGGTCGTTCCCAAACGACATTCTCTTTGTCTCGTCGAGGCCAACAAAAAAGTATTCTTGTAAAATTTCTCTATCTCTAACGGTTAAAAGTTGCATTTATCTCGGAAACGGCGCGAGATACGGGGTCGTTCCCAAACGACATTCTCTTTGTCTCGTCGAGGCCAACAAAAAAGTATTCTTGTAAAATTTCTCTATCTCTAACGGTTAAAAGTTGCATTTATCTCGGAAACGGCGCGAGATACGGGGTCGTTCCCAAACGACATTCTCTTTGTCTCGTCGAGGCCAACAAAAAAGTATTCTTGTAAAATTCTCTATCTCTAACGGTTAAAAAGTTGCATTTATCTCGGAAACGGCGCGAGATACGGGGTCGTTCCCAAACGACATTCTCTTTGTCTCGTCGAGGCCAACAAAAAAGTATTCTTGTAAAATTTCTCTATCTCTAACGGTTAAAAAGTTGCATTTATCTCGGAAACGGCGCGAGATACGGGGTCGTTCCCAAACGACATTCTCTTTGTCTCGTCGAGGCCAACAAAAAAGTATTCTTGTAAAATTTCTCTATCTCTAACGGTTAAAAGTTGCATTTATCTCGGAAACGGCGCGAGATACGGGGTCGTTCCCAAACGACATTCTCTTTGTCTCGTCGAGGCCAACAAAAAAGTATTCTTGTAAAATTTCTCTATCTCTAACGGTTAAAAGTTGCATTTATCTCGGAAACGGCGCGAGATACGGGGTCGTTCCCAAACGACATTCTCTTTGTCTCGTCGAGGCCAACAAAAAAGTATTCTTGTAAAATTCTCTATCTCTAACGGTTAAAAAGTTGCATTTATCTCGGAAACGGCGCGAGATACGGGGTCGTTCCCAAACGACATTCTCTTTGTCTCGTCGAGGCCAACAAAAAAGTATTCTTGTAAATTTCTCTATCTCTAACGGTTAAAAGTTGCATTTATCTCGGAAACGGCGCGAGATACGGGGTCGTTCCCAAACGACATTCTCTTTGTCTCGTCGAGGCCAACAAAAAAGTATTCTTGTAAAATTTCTCTATCTCTAACGGTTAAAAAGTTGCATTTATCTCGGAAACGGCGCGAGATACGGGGTCGTTCCCAAACGACATTCTCTTTGTCTCGTCGAGGCCAACAAAAAAGTATTCTTGTAAAATTTCTCTATCTCTAACGGTTAAAAAGTTGCATTTATCTCGGAAACGGCGCGAGATACGGGGTCGTTCCCAAACGACATTCTCTTTGTCTCGTCGAGGCCAACAAAAAAGTATTCTTGTAAAATTTCTCTATCTCTAACGGTTAAAAGTTGCATTTATCTCGGAAACGGCGCGAGATACGGGGTCGTTCCCAAACGACATTCTCTTTGTCTCGTCGAGGCCAACAAAAAAGTATTCTTGTAAAATTCTCTATCTCTAACGGTTAAAAAGTTGCATTTATCTCGGAAACGGCGCGAGATACGGGGTCGTTCCCAAACGACATTCTCTTTGTCTCGTCGAGGCCAACAAAAAAGTATTCTTGTAAAATTTCTCTATCTCTAACGGTTAAAAGTTGCATTTATCTCGGAAACGGCGCGAGATACGGGGTCGTTCCCAAACGACATTCTCTTTGTCTCGTCGAGGCCAACAAAAAAGTATTCTTGTAAAATTTCTCTATCTCTAACGGTTAAAAGTTGCATTTATCTCGGAAACGGCGCGAGATACGGGGTCGTTCCCAAACGACATTCTCTTTGTCTCGTCGAGGCCAACAAAAAAGTATTCTTGTAAAATTTCTCTATCTCTAACGGTTAAAAGTTGCATTTATCTCGGAAACGGCGCGAGATACGGGGTCGTTCCCAAACGACATTCTCTTTGTCTCGTCGAGGCCAACAAAAAAGTATTCTTGTAAAATTTCTCTATCTCTAACGGTTAAAAAGTTGCATTTATCTCGGAAACGGCGCGAGATACGGGGTCGTTCCCAAACGACATTCTCTTTGTCTCGTCGAGGCCAACAAAAAAGTATTCTTGTAAAATTTCTCTATCTCTAACGGTTAAAAGTTGCATTTATCTCGGAAACGGCGCGAGATACGGGGTCGTTCCCAAACGACATTCTCTTTGTCTCGTCGAGGCCAACAAAAAAGTATTCTTGTAAATTTCTCTATCTCTAACGGTTAAAAGTTGCATTTATCTCGGAAACGGCGCGAGATACGGGGTCGTTCCCAAACGACATTCTCTTTGTCTCGTCGAGGCCAACAAAAAAGTATTCTTGTAAAATTTCTCTATCTCTAACGGTTAAAAAGTTGCATTTATCTCGGAAACGGCGCGAGATACGGGGTCGTTCCCAAACGACATTCTCTTTGTCTCGTCGAGGCCAACAAAAAAGTATTCTTGTAAAATTCTCTATCTCTAACGGTTAAAAGTTGCATTTATCTCGGAAACGGCGCGAGATACGGGGTCGTTCCCAAACGACATTCTCTTTGTCTCGTCGAGGCCAACAAAAAAGTATTCTTGTAAATTTCTCTATCTCTAACGGTTAAAAGTTGCATTTATCTCGGAAACGGCGCGAGATACGGGGTCGTTCCCAAACGACATTCTCTTTGTCTCGTCGAGGCCAACAAAAAAGTATTCTTGTAAAATTTCTCTATCTCTAACGGTTAAAAAGTTGCATTTATCTCGGAAACGGCGCGAGATACGGGGTCGTTCCCAAACGACATTCTCTTTGTCTCGTCGAGGCCAACAAAAAAGTATTCTTGTAAATTTCTCTATCTCTAACGGTTAAAAGTTGCATTTATCTCGGAAACGGCGCGAGATACGGGGTCGTTCCAAACGACATTCTCTTTGTCTCGTCGAGGCCAACAAAAAAGTATTCTTGTAAAATTTCTCTATCTCTAACGGTTAAAAAGTTGCATTTATCTCGGAAACGGCGCGAGATACGGGGTCGTTCCCAAATGACATTCTCTTTGTCTCGTCGAGGCCAACAAAAAAGTATTCTTGTAAAATTTCTCTATCTCTAACGGTTAAAAAGTTGCATTTATCTCGGAAACGGCGCGAGATACGGGGTCGTTCCCAAATGACATTCTCTTTGTCTCGTCGAGGCCAACAAAAAAGTATTCTTGTAAAATTTCTCTATCTCTAACGGTTAAAAAGTTGCATTTATTCGGAAACGGCGCGAGATACGGGGTCGTTCCCAAACGACATTCTCTTTGTCTCGTCGAGGCCAACAAAAAAGTATTCTTGTAAAATTTCTCTATCTCTAACGGTTAAAAGTTGCATTTATCTCGGAAACGGCGCGAGATACGGGGTCGTTCCCAAACGACATTCTCTTTGTCTCGTCGAGGCCAACAAAAAAGTATTCTTGTAAAATTTCTCTATCTCTAACGGTTAAAAAGTTGCATTTATCTCGGAAACGGCGCGAGATACGGGGTCGTTCCCAAACGACATTCTCTTTGTCTCGTCGAGGCCAACAAAAAAGTATTCTTGTAAAATTCTCTATCTCTAACGGTTAAAAAGTTGCATTTATCTCGGAAACGGCGCGAGATACGGGGTCGTTCCCAAACGACATTCTCTTTGTCTCGTCGAGGCCAACAAAAAAGTATTCTTGTAAAATTTCTCTATCTCTAACGGTTAAAAAGTTGCATTTATCTCGGAAACGGCGCGAGATACGGGGTCGTTCCCAAACGACATTCTCTTTGTCTCGTCGAGGCCAACAAAAAAGTATTCTTGTAAAATTTCTCTATCTCTAACGGTTAAAAAGTTGCATTTATCTCGGAAACGGCGCGAGATACGGGGTCGTTCCCAAACGACATTCTCTTTGTCTCGTCGAGGCCAACAAAAAAGTATTCTTGTAAAATTTCTCTATCTCTAACGGTTAAAAGTTGCATTTATCTCGGAAACGGCGCGAGATACGGGGTCGTTCCCAAACGACATTCTCTTTGTCTCGTCGAGGCCAACAAAAAAGTATTCTTGTAAAATTTCTCTATCTCTAACGGTTAAAAGTTGCATTTATCTCGGAAACGGCGCGAGATACGGGGTCGTTCCCAAACGACATTCTCTTTGTCTCGTCGAGGCCAACAAAAAAGTATTCTTGTAAAATTTCTCTATCTCTAACGGTTAAAAGTTGCATTTATCTCGGAAACGGCGCGAGATACGGGGTCGTTCCCAAACGACATTCTCTTTGTCTCGTCGAGGCCAACAAAAAAGTATTCTTGTAAATTTCTCTATCTCTAACGGTTAAAAAGTTGCATTTATCTCGGAAACGGCGCGAGATACGGGGTCGTTCCCAAACGACATTCTCTTTGTCTCGTCGAGGCCAACAAAAAGTATTCTTGTAAATTTCTCTATCTCTAACGGTTAAAAAGTTGCATTTATCTCGGAAACGGCGCGAGATACGGGGTCGTTCCCAAACGACATTCTCTTTGTCTCGTCGAGGCCAACAAAAAAGTATTCTTGTAAAATTTCTCTATCTCTAACGGTTAAAAGTTGCATTTATCTCGGAAACGGCGCGAGATACGGGGTCGTTCCCAAACGACATTCTCTTTGTCTCGTCGAGGCCAACAAAAAAGTATTCTTGTAAAATTTCTCTATCTCTAACGGTTAAAAAGTTGCATTTATCTCGGAAACGGCGCGAGATACGGGGTCGTTCCCAAACGACATTCTCTTTGTCTCGTCGAGGCCAACAAAAAGTATTCTTGTAAATTTCTCTATCTCTAACGGTTAAAAGTTGCATTTATCTCGGAAACGGCGCGAGATACGGGGTCGTTCCCAAACGACATTCTCTTTGTCTCGTCGAGGCCAACAAAAAAGTATTCTTGTAAAATTTCTCTATCTCTAACGGTTAAAAAGTTGCATTTATTTCGGAAACGGCGCGAGATACGGGGTCGTTCCCAAACGACATTCTCTTTGTCTCGTCGAGGCCAACAAAAAAGTATTCTTGTAAAATTTCTCTATCTCAAACGGTTAAAAAGTTGCATTTATTTCGGAAACGGTGCGAGATACGGGGTCGTTCCCAAACGACATTCTCTTTGTCTCGTCGAGGCCAACAAAAAAGTATTCTTGTAAAATTTCTCTATCTCTAACGGTTAAAAAGTTGCATTTATCTCGGAAACGGTGCGAGATACGGGGTCGTTCCCAAACGACATTCTCTTTGTCTCGTCGAGGCCGACAAAAAAGTATTCTTGTCAAATTGCTCTATCTCTAACGGTTAAAGAGTTGCATTTATCTCGGAAACGGCGCGAGATACGGGGTCGTTCCCAAACGACATTCTCTTTGTCTCGTCGAGGCCAACAAAAAAGTATTCTTGTAAAATTTCTCTATCTCTAACGGTTAAAAAGTTGCATTTATTTCGGAAACGGTGCGAGATACGGGGTCGTTCCCAAACGACATTCTCTTTGTCTCGTCGAGGCCAACAAAAAAGTATTCTTGTAAAATTTCTCTATCTCTAACGGTTAAAAAGTTGCATTTATCTCGGAAACGGCGCGAGATACGGGGTCGTTCCCAAACGACATTCTCTTTGTCTCGTCGAGGCCAACAAAAAAGTATTCTTGTAAAATTTCTCTATCTCTAACGATTAAAGAGTTGCATTTATCTCGGAAACGGCGCGAGATACGGGGTCGTTCCCAAACGACATTCTCTTTGTCTCGTCGAGGCCAACAAAAAAGTATTCTTGTAAAATTTCTCTATCTCTAACGGTTAAAAGTTGCATTTATCTCGGAAACGGCGCGAGATACGGGGTCGTTCCCAAACGACATTCTCTTTGTCTCGTCGAGGCCAACAAAAAAGTATTCTTGTAAAATTTCTCTATCTCTAACGGTTAAAAAGTTGCATTTATCTCGGAAACGGCGCGAGATACGGGGTCGTTCCCAAACGACATTCTCTTTGTCTCGTCGAGGCCAACAAAAAAGTATTCTTGTAAAATTTCTCTATCTCTAACGGTTAAAAGTTGCATTTTCTCGGAAACGGCGCGAGATACGGGGTCGTTCCCAACGACATTCTCTTTGTCTCGTCGAGGCCAACAAAAAGTATTCTTGTAAATTTCTCTATCTCTAACGGTTAAAAGTTGCATTTATCTCGGAAACGGCGCGAGATACGGGGTCGTTCCCAAACAACATTCTCTTTGTCTCGTCGAGGCCAACAAAAAAGTATTCTTGTAAAATTTCTCTATCTCTAACGGTTAAAAAGTTGCATTTTTCTCGGAAACGGCGCGAGATACGGGGTCGTTCCCAAACGACATTCTCTTTGTCTCGTCGAGGCCAACAAAAAAGTATTCTTGTAAAATTTCTCTATCTCTAACGGTTAAAAAGTTGCATTTATTTCGGAAACGGCGCGAGATACGGGGTCGTTCCCAAACGACATTCTCTTTGTCTCGTCGAGGCCAACAAAAAAGTATTCTTGTAAATTTCTCTATCTCTAACGGTTAAAAAGTTGCATTTATTTCGGAAACGGCGCGAGATACGGGGTCGTTCCCAAACGACATTCTCTTTGTCTCGTCGAGGCCAACAAAAAAGTATTCTTGTAAAATTTCTCTATCTCTAACGGTTAAAAAGTTGCATTTATCTCGGAAACGGCGCGAGATACGGGGTCGTTCCCAAACGACATTCTCTTTGTCTCGTCGAGGCCACAAAAAAGTATTCTTGTAAAATTCTCTATCTCTAACGGTTAAAAAGTTGCATTTTTCTCGGAAACGGCGCGAGATACGGGGTCGTTCCCAACGACATTCTCTTTGTCTCGTCGAGGCCAACAAAAAAGTATTCTTGTAAATTTCTCTATCTCTAACGGTTAAAAGTTGCATTTATCTCGGAAACGGCGCGAGATACGGGGTCGTTCCCAACGACATTCTCTTTGTCTCGTCGAGGCCAACAAAAAAGTATTCTTGTAAATTTCTCTATCTCTAACGGTTAAAAGTTGCATTTATCTCGGAAACGGCGCGAGATACGGGTCGTTCCCAAACGACATTCTCTTTGTCTCGTCGAGGCCAACAAAAAAGTATTCTTGTAAATTTCTCTATCTCTAACGGTTAAAAAGTTGCATTTATTTCGGAAACGGC
Organism: Temnothorax nylanderi; assembly: GCF_030848795.1. Lineage (NCBI taxonomy): Eukaryota > Metazoa > Arthropoda > Insecta > Hymenoptera > Formicidae > Temnothorax > Temnothorax nylanderi. Next base: position 54,305 of record NW_027249951.1, read on the forward strand.
GCGAGATACGGGGTCGTTCCCAAACGACATTCTCTTTGTCTCGTCGAGGCCAACAAAAAGTATTCTTGTAAAATTTCTCTATCTCTAACGGTTAAAAAGTTGCATTTATCGGAAACGGCGCGAGATACGGGGTCGTTCCCAAACGACATTCTCTTTGTCTCGTCGAGGCCAACAAAAAAGTATTCTTGTAAAATTCTCTATCTCTAACGGTTAAAAAGTTGCATTTATCTCGGAAACGGCGCGAGATACGGGTCGTTCCAAACGACATTCTCTTTGTCTCGTCGAGGCCACAAAAAAGTATTCTTGTAAAATTTCTCTATCTCTAACGGTTAAAAGTTGCATTTATCTCGGAAACGGCGCGAGATACGGGTCGTTCCCAAACGACATTCTCTTTGTCTCGTCGAGGCCAACAAAAAAGTATTCTTGTAAAATTTCTCTATCTCTAACGGTTAAAAGTTGCATTTATCTCGGAAACGGCGCGAGATACGGGGTCGTTCCCAAACGACATTCTCTTTGTCTCGTCGAGGCCAACAAAAAAGTATTCTTGTAAAATTTCTCTATCTCTAACGGTTAAAAGTTGCATTTATCTCGGAAACGGCGCGAGATACGGGGTCGTTCCCAAACGACATTCTCTTTGTCTCGTCGAGGCCAACAAAAAAGTATTCTTGTAAATTTCTCTATCTCTAACGGTTAAAAGTTGCATTTATCTCGGAAACGGCGCGAGATACGGGGTCGTTCCCAAACGACATTCTCTTTGTCTCGTCGAGGCCAACAAAAAAGTATTCTTGTAAAATTTCTCTATCTCTAACGGTTAAAAAGTTGCATTTATTTCGGAAACGGCGCGAGATACGGGGTCGTTCCCAAGCGACATTCTCTTGTCTCGTCGAGGCCAACAAAAAAGTATTCTTGTAAAATTCTCTATCTCTAACGGTTAAAAGTTGCATTTATCTCGGAAACGGCGCGAGATACGGGGTCGTTCCCAAACGACATTCTCTTTGTCTCGTCGAGGCCAACAAAAAAGTATTCTTGTAAAATTCTCTATCTCTAACGGTTAAAAGTTGCATTTATCTCGGAAACGGCGCGAGATACGGGGTCGTTCCCAAACGACATTCTCTTTGTCTCGTCGAGGCCAACAAAAAGTATTCTTGTAAAATTCTCTATCTCTAACGGTTAAAAAGTTGCATTTTTTCGGAAACGGCGCGAGATACGGGTTCGTTCCCAAGCGACATTCTCTTTGTCTCGTCGAGGCCAACAAAATATTCTTTGTAAAATTTCTCTATCTCTAACGGTTTAAAAAGTTGCATTTATCTCGGAAACGGCGCGAGATACGGGTCGTTCCCAAACGACATTCTCTTTGTCTCGTCGAGGCCAACAAAAAGTATTCTTGTAAATTCTCTATCTCTAACGGTTAAAAAGTTGCATTTATTTCGGAAACGGCGCGAGATACGGGGTCGTTCCCAAACGACATTCTCTTTGTCTCGTCGAGGCCGACAAAAAGTATTCTTGTAAACTTTCTCTATCTCTAACGGTTAAAAAGTTGCATTTATCTCGGAAACGGCGCGAGATACGGGGTCGTTCCCAACGACATTCTCTTTGTTCGTCGAGGCCGACAAAAAGTATTATTGTCAATTTTCTATCTCTAACGGTTAAAAAGTTGCATTTTTTTCGGAAACGGCGCGAGATACGGGGTCGTTCCCAAGCGACATCTCTTTGTCTCGTCGAGGCCGACAAAAAGTATTCTTGTAAAATTTCTCTATCTCTAACGGTTAAAAGGTTGCATTTATCTCGGAAACGGCGCGAGATACGGGGTCGTTTCCCAGGACATTCTCTTTGTCTCGTCAGGCCACCAAAAAGTATTCTTGTAAATTTCTCTATCTCTACGGTTAAAAGTTTGCATTTATTTCGAACGGCGCGAGATACGGGGTCGTTTCCCAACGACATTCTCTTTGTCTCGTCAGGCC
>NW_027249952.1:0-56165 GCF_030848795.1 Temnothorax nylanderi
TTACAATATTGTCAAATATCCATCTTGGATATCCGGCAACATGTTCGTGAAAAATGTATTTAATAAGTCTCAGTAAACACATATTCACTTAAGATGACCTATGTCTTAAGCTATGCTCAGAACCATCAAAAATATTCGCTTCTGATTTATCAACACAAATATCAATACAGCTAAAAAATTATCGTTACAAATAAAAGCTTTTAAATTTCGTGAGCGCAAATATCATTATCTTTATCATCGTAATCTCATAAATCGTCATATATATTCCATCCCATTCCAGTTGTTGGCTTCTTCTACAATAAATCTGAAACATTTTATTTATTATTAATACATTTTGAATTGTTTTTTAATTTTATTGAAGCATGTTTAACAATTGACTTTGTCATAAAGAACTTATTAATTAATTATTGTTGTAGTGTAATCAGAAAACAACTTTTGTTTATAATATTCAATATATTGAATAATTAATAATTTTTTAGAAAAGTACATTCCAGTAAAATAGTAGTAATTTGAATTTTGTATATAGATGAGCATTATGAATGAATGGAAAGTTATTTAAATAATATTAAAAAATTTTTGTTATTAATTTGTTAACCTGGTCATCATAGATATCAGTGGAATTAACATTTGTTATTTGCTGAATTTCATGAATATTGTGAATTGAATCCTGTAGCACTTCACGTTGATCGTCAATAAATTTCTTTTCTTCATCTATGATGTTGATGAATTGTTCAACTTCTTCCATTTCTTTCGTCTTTTTAAAATTTCGTGCATTGTATCGACATCGTTATTAAAAGATGTATTACTATTCGTGCAATGAGCCCCTTCCATTTCAACATTTGATGACTTTTTGTAGCATTATCGACGTCTTCAAATTCTAAAACAATGATTAATATTTATTTATTTTTATTTTCATAATAAACTTATTTATAAATATTATTCGCTGTATTCGACAAATGTTATTTTGAAAAAATTTAATTTAGTAGCTACTTTTATAACTTGTTACATGGTATATGAAGTATCTCACTGAGAACTATAAAAGCGATTGGATAAAAATGGCATTATGAAATATAATTTATAGACATTACAATATAAGGTTCTGTGATTTTTATACAACTATTGTTTGTAGGTATTATTACAAAAAGCAGAAAAATCGATTAAAACCAATAAAAATTCAATTGATTCAGTCTTAATTTTGGTACCAATTTCCACATTTCAATCCAATCGATTTCGTGTAAAAATCGATATAACTATATTACGACTGATAAAAAAAAATAATCCGTCCAGAAGTTAACAGGGCAAATCACATTATTTCACCGCAATTGGGTTGTCTCTATAAAAGCTGCTAATTCGTCTACATATTCAATGAGGAAGATACCATCAGGAATTTTTATACGAAGAATTTCGTCACAAGATATTACACTTTAATTGTTTGTGATATATATCTTTAATTGTTTGAGGCAAACGTAAATCTGTTACAAAGAAATGTTGTAGACACATTTTTCTTCATTTTTCCTACAGGATCGATTGATATTTTTTGATTTTGCAAAAAATAATAAATAAAAGTAATTATTACACATTTTCTTAGAAACAAATTGAAAAAAGAAAAATCACTTATTTCTACCATATGCAAAAAATCCATAATTAGTCCATTTTTTCAGCTGTGTTGTACCTTAATAAGTTATTCGACTATTAATGGGCCATTCCCAGCACGGATATGTTTCAATTTTATGACGAAACCTTTATCGTTAAAATAATGTGGTTTACTTAACAATTACTTACAAGACTATATGCTGGCATTACAGATTTATATTTAATCTTTTCTTAATCCTTGGACTAACATCTTCTATATTGCATGAGCGCAAATAATTTTTATATCTTCTGGGATTTTCTCAACCATAATTCGTGCAGAATTTTCTACATACAATACAATATTAATATTGTTTATTAATAAATTTATAAACCATACAACAATATTCGAGAGGAAATTGAACACATAGCACGCGAGTGTATAAACATGAATTATTTAACATCTCTTATTCTCCTGTTAATGTATGAAATTAAAAATGATTAAAATATTTCTCCATAGTACCGATAAATAAGAATAGTAATTTCTAGTTTTGAAATAATTTTTTTTATTTTGACGTATTAACTGAATTAATAAAATATAACGATATTTCTTCAGATATTAATAACTTATCAAAATATTTTCTGATACGTACATGAAATAGTAAAATTATGTACAATTGTTTCACAGATATTCATTATTTAATATATTGATAAAAAATTGAATAAACATACGGCTATTAATTACATTTGTAAATCATTATAAGTTGATTTCAAAGATAATAAAAACTATTTATTATATTCTTCATCAACACTCACCTATTAAATTCAAAAGAAAGTATAAGAGGGTAAATAACAAAAAATTCCAGGTAATGTGAACGTTAACCTATAAAAAGGAAATTGTGAAACATTTACGATATGTACATACTTTTATAATAATATATAATAAAAATTATAAATTATATACCATGTGTTATACATACCATGTATCAATGAATTTTTATATTTGTTTAAACTGGTGAACAACAAGGATAACATGATACACGGAGGCACTATTCTTCTTCTTCTTAATTTTTCTGGCACCTGATCTCTGCCGAGACACAATACGGCCAAATAGCGATATCTTATGCCCACTTAGGAGCGAGGTTATTTCAAAACATAAAGTTGCATCAGCAACCTTTAAAATTTTTCCTTTAAAGCCCCTTGCACCAAGGATGCCAGATTGGCGGTTTTCCGATTGTCGGTTAGACAGCAGAGATCTATCTATCTTCTTCTACCGCTCGACGCTCGAAGCTGGCTGCTGAAACGTAAAGTTGGCATCTCGTGCCCATCCCCACCACTGGCTGGCAGTGGCTGTCGGAAAACCGCCAGTCTGGCTGCTGGCATCCTTGTGTGTGCGACGTGCGTCACGAGACCATCCCCACTATTTCCCTCACCCATATTACCAAATGCTACCGAGGCTGTGTTCCGAAATTCACTGTCAGTACCTAAAATTTATAATGTGCGTGACATAAACTATAGATTTGCAGTACTGGCAGTGAATATCGGAACACAGCCCGAGAGGCGAGGACAGGTCCTATCCGACAGGATGTAATACGCGCTAAATTGAACGCAGTCATAGACCGCTGTTACACGTCGGGTTTAATAACATCGGTAGTTCTTAGGCTGGCAAATCACAGCTATTCCCTTCTTCTGAAGAATGAGTGTGATTGGCTAGTCTAAGAACTACCGATGTTATTAAACCCGATTAACGGCGCCGTGTAACAGCGGTCATAGAAAACTTGTGAATGTGAAATCACGAATTTTACGAACACGCGGGTTAAATGTGTAAAGGTGCGATTTCACGATGACGCTCGACGCTGGATTCGAGCGTCAAATCTGGTCACGTGATAGATTCAGAGGGACGCGAAATATAACCTAACCACTGGATTGGCTGAAATGAGCGTCGAGTGTCAAAGCTAAACACAGTTTAGCTTTTTGACGCTCGAATCCGCGTCGAGCGTCATCGTGAAATCGCACCTTAACAGCAACAGAATAAAAAGGCTTCGTCAAAGAAAACAATTCTGTGATACCATCGAGGATAATAGGTATTATTATATTATTTTATTTTTAATAAAATATATCTGTTTCATTGACTACAATTGTAACCATTAATGGTTATAATTATATCTAAATTTTGTATCATAAAATATGTTCTTACATTTTCATATAAAATATTAAGCAATAATAATGTATCATTTTTTCCTAATAGGTAATTATGGATACGAATATGATAGCAATATCTGAACCAACACATGCTGCTATTCGTTTCTATTCCGATGAAAGGAGAAAAGTTGAGATCATATCTACCAAGATATAAAAACTTTAATGGGAAAATTTGTTTCAATGAACCATATTATGTAAAAAGATATGATAATCAGAAGAACAATTTTCATCTATCACCAGCTGAGGTATTATCTGTCGGAAGTAAGTGACAGCCATTAATATAATATGTTTATAATTAAAACACTTCTTCATGTTTTTTTCATAAATATAAGTAAAAGTAATTAATAATAAATCTTATAATGGTATTTATTTAATTCTTTGACTTAAATTTTGAGAATGTTATCAAAAGCTATGAGTCTGAAATGTATTTAATCTATACGTAGCACATTTTAAAGATTTACTTTCTTATTTGTCATTAGTAATGACTCATTACTTCTAAGAGTTGTTAAATATTTTTTTATATTGATATCTCTTTAAAAAATAAATAAAATTCTAAAATTAGTAATAAGTTTTGTAAATATCAGTAATTTCAGTTTATCTCAACTACTTACATTTATATATTACATATACAAAAATATTAGTTGTCCGCAAACTTTTATAAATTGTAATAAATAATTATAAAATTCATGAAGTAAAAAACATGCATTTTTTATGAAAATAATTTTTTTCAAGGTGAAGAACATTTATTAAATAAAAAAAGGGAGATATAAATTTTCAAAAAAACGCCATAGTGATGCTCTTCAACAACTGCGATTAAAAATGGAAGAAAAACAGAAAACATCAAAAAAGAATATCAAAGTAAGTGTTTAAGGTAAAATGATCATACAAGTACATTAAATTCTTCATACATGTTTTTAAGGCTCCTGGTCCCTCGCCGACCATATTGAAATCGAAACGTCAGAAGCGAGAAATTACACGGAAATTACATTGCAATTTACTGTCAAATAAAAAGATATTTTGATTAAAACACACTGTAGGTCGCTATAGCACACTGTAGTGTGTTAAAAACGATTTGTAGTGTGTTTTTATTGAAAGATTTCTTTATTTTACAGTAGTTTGCAATTGTCACCGTAAAATTTCTTGCTTCTGACATCACGTTTCAAAATGGCCGCGGTCGGTACCTAGGAGCCTAATATATATTTGACAACGTAAAAATTAATTTTGCTTAAATTTCAAAAAGTTTTCATTAATTTAAATAATATGTTAGTATTATTGCTTATAGATTATGAAACAGAAACTAAAAAAATTAGGTAAAGCACATAATGGGAAACAGCAACTAGAAAAATTTTTAAGTAATAGAAAATGTTTAAATCCACTATCTGACAATGATGAAGATACAACAGATCATTCTACACACGAAATTTCACCACAACCTAGGCCTTCAAATGAAACGCAATCCAAAAAATGTACAAAGTCCTTGCATAATGTTCCACTATCTGACAATGATGAAGATCCAACAGATCATTCTACACATGAAATATCACCACAACCTAGGCCTTTAAATGAAACGCAATCCAAAAAATGTACAAAGTTCTCGCATAATGTTCCACTATCTGACAATGATGAAGATACAACAGATCATTCTACACACGAAATATCACCACAACCTAGGCCTTCAAATGAAACGCAATCCAAAAAATGTACAAAGTCCTCGCATAATGTTGAGGACCTGTCTTTAGAAGATGAAAATGATCAATCAGTGGTACAGTTATTGTTACTGATATTGTCGTTGCTATTGAAATCTCGGAAAATTGTGACTTATATTTTAATCAATTACTATCTAAAGCTACATTTTCATTTGTTATTATTTATTCTAGATGTTACAGAAAAAACGAAAGAATTTAGAGAGAACAAAGATTAGTCTGCCGGGTAGAAGCAGACATTCCGAAGATGAAAGTGACACAGAAAATAACGAGTCAGGCAATATGTTAGCAAAACAATCGCGAATATTTGAAATCAAGAAGATGATACAAATCACAATGACAATCAGAGTATAAACCATGATAGAACATCATATAAGAAATTATAAAATTAAATAGATGTCTTTTTAATTCATTTCGAATAAGACTAAACTGAATAATTTGTATTAATAGGAATTACTGAGACTCCACGACATAGACCACGATTCAGAAGAAACAAGGTTTACCGATTAAAATTACAAGGTATATTTATTGTAGGTATATTTATAAATACTGATAAAAAGTTGTCTCAATAGTTATAATTACAACCTGAATTGTAAATTGTAGTAGATTTGTTCATTACACAATTGATTTAATACTCGTGTAATTTAAAAACAAAAAATAGTAAATAACGTATAAAACTTGAAACTTCTCAAACTTTTATAAAACAGTGAAAACAGTATTTGTCAATTTTTTCATAATTTAGATGCACCATACGATTCTGATGAAGAGGCTGCAAATGAGTATGACAACTCAATGCGTCTGATACAAGGGACGTAAATCCTGAAGAAAAGCAGTTATACGACATCGAAGGTGACGAGGTACAATTATGAATGAACGCTGCATTCCTAATTATATCAATTATTCTCTATCAAGTATTCTCTACTATTTTATTATTTTATATTTTACTATTTTATTCTCTACTATTTATGGTTATTAACATATAATAATCACCATGAATGGTACGATTTCATCAATAGTACAATGAACAATTATTTAGAAAATTTACCTAATTTCGAATTCACGGTTTATTTTAATTTTTAATTTTATTTATCTTATATGAAGCAATGCTTCTGATTATAAAAGTTTATTAATTAGTAAGCAATAACTAGTATATAAACTTTTAACATTAACTGATGTTTTTGACAAATCTACAACGAAAATATTTTTAGATATATATTGGTTGCGGAAAAATGATAAATTTAGCTTTCTGGGAATATATGAAACATTGAGGTCATTGGGTATTTCTAAGAGAGTTGTTGGAAATTTTGTGGACAAGAGAAGCATTGGTAAATCGTTGTTTCAAAACATCAAGGATAACTACCGAACTTGAAAATAGGTCTCCTAGAAAACGTTTTACTCCTCAAAAATATAGTATTTTACGACGTAAGTATTATACATATAATAATCATGATTTAAAAATAAAAATAATTATTGATTTCTTTTTTATTGTTTAGGCCTATTTAAAGATTATCTAAATAAAACTTACGGACATTCAACGAAGAAAGCGAAAATTCTAAGAGACTTAAACAAACAGATTGGTTATAAAATAAGAGATCTTCGTAAATCACTTTACAAAGTCACATAAAAGTTGTTTTTCATTATTATTAAGTACTTTTGTTATGCTGAGTCATAAAAATTTTTTTTTAATATAATATTTTATATTAATGTTAAATCATTAAAATGTTTTACGTTTGAAAAATTTAATTAAGGTTTTAGTATTTTAATGCTTAACGCTTGGAGAATAGTTTTATCCGTTTTCGAATGTAGAGCGAGTTTGTCGATCTAGATCCTCAATTTATCTCGCAAGTTTAAAAACTTTAGATAAGGTTTACTAATGTAATTTAAATATTATTACTGTGATATAATATATATTATCTTAAAATGTACATACATATTATTTAATAAATAATATTTAATTTATTGTATGTTTTAATTACATTATTTGAAACTATCAATGAAAAATTAATATCAAGTTAGTATTCTTTAGATAGAAAAATAATGACCGCCATATACTTAGAACAATTACAGTTCATTACATTTCAAAAGTTACGAAGTTACATTTTATTATTGCTAGATTTACTTATAAAATTTCTAAAATATTACTTCTCACTTTATTAGCTATCAGTATGATTTCTACTGTTCAATATCAAATCATTATTTTATATATGCACTATTTCTTATATTCTTTTTAATAATATTAAAAATATTTTATTTTTAATCAACAATTCACACACACATTATGAAATTATAAAACGTAGAACCTATATGATATATGAGATCGCATTTCAGATCTCATATGAGATTTTGGCACGATACATGATATGAAATCTCATAAGAGAATTATATGTGTTAGTGTATGAGACCTCATATGAGAGCACATATGAGATCTCATGTGTGTTCTCACATGATTTTTTTCAGTAGGGATGTAAAACTTATAAATTACACTACAAACAATAAATTTAATAAACCAGAGTACAAATTTATTCTAAAAGACGTCTCCTAAATGTATAAAAGACGTTTCATGTTTTTTAGGGGTTATTTCGACGTTTTTAAAACATCCCAGTAAACAATTTGTCAGCAATTGTAACCAATTTGACACCAAATACGCGCAAAACTTGTCGACAAATTCGGTGCGATCTGTGTTTGCAATACGCTTGTGTTTTGCTAGCAAAGCTTGTGTACATGACTTGACACCAAATTGACGCCAAATATCGAGCAAAACAGGACAGCAAAAGTTCAACGGCAAATTTGCGCCATATTGTGAACAAGGCTTGCCAACAAAAGCTCGACAGCAAATTTGTGCCAAATTGCGAGCAAACTTTGACAAAAGAACTTGACGCCAAATTGACACCAAATACCGAGCAAAGCTTGCCAGCAATCTAACAGCAAATTGTTGACAAATTGCTATCAAAGTTTGTTGACAAAACCCGACGCCAAATTGATATCAAATATCAAACAAGATTTGAGAACAATACTTAACAGCAAATTGGCACCAAATACAGAGCAAATCTTGATGACACAGCTTGACGCCAAATTGCAGCAAGCCTTGTTACGTAGCCATTAATAAATACTAAAATATATTTTTTTAGGGAAAATTAAAAGCATTAAATTATAAAAAGCATATAATTTTTATTGATTTACAATAAATTATTTTATACATATGTTAAAAGAAATCTTTATATTATAAAACATTATAAGACATTTATAAAATCTAACGATAGCAATAAAATAATTAATTATATATTAATTACAGTAAATGTTATACAATGTAAATTTACTGACATATGCAAACATTTAACTTTGTCAACAGCACATACAATATTTGTAAACACTCGAGAATCTTATATAATGCCTGGAAAACATACTCCGTGCGCAGATAATGCATTGGCCGGTATAAGAAGGATTTATAGAATCTTACTGAAAACACGAGTATAATTTCTATGAAAATGCATCTAAAACAATATTCTTATAAGCCTAATACCACTAACTTTCCTTTCTTTAATCATACAATAATAACTACCGTGCATATTTAAACAACTAGTTCAAACTTGAAACACGATTTATTATTTGCAAGAATGCAAAATTGAAATAAACAAATGTTCACAATGTGCATAGTTCGTCGATTACGATGGAATAATGCAGTACTGTTGTCAGAAAGAAATAACAAAAGAATAATATACATCATTTAGGTGCAAGCAACCGAAGTGAATTTTGTAGTGTTTGATGTAATAGAAATTAATATACAGCAGAAAAAAACTGTTCAAACAAAACTTTTAAACCGTTCAAACAAAACTTTAAACTATTTAAACAAAACTTTAAACTTTTACAGATAAAAAAATACACGATATTTCATCAACAGTTCCAAGATTATTTTGAGAAATATTTTAATCAAAGAAAGAATATGTAAAATTTTTAATATTGCAAGAATATGATAGTTATAAAACTAAAGCATTTCCCTTGTATTTTAAATTGTTTTAAATTGTTTCTATTTCAAACTAATATTACAATTTTGCCTTAATCAGATTCAAACGGCAAGTAGAATGAAACATTTTATTACATAATATTACATATTCTTTATACTCTTATAACTCTTCTTTAAGACTATAAGAGTATAACTCTTTACTTTATGACTCTTGTTTTCACGAAACATTTCGAATATTTTTTTTCTCATCACTATTCTCGCAGTTTTCAGAATTATCATCGTTGTCATCTGAATGAGCCTCGTTATTGTTGCCGGTGTGTCTGTTAATGTTAAATATATCTCTATAATTATCGTTATTTTCGAAATCAAAGTGTTCAGAGTACTCAAAATGATCAGAATTATTAGAAAATTCAGAATGGTGAGGAAGTTCAGAATGATGAAAAAGTTAAGAATAATGAGAAAGTTCAGATTCTTTTTGATTATGAAGAAAATCTGGTATTACGGAACTTTGGCTTTTAACGGAAGCATGTGCTTGCTGAATATGCGACTGATCGAATTCAATTAAAGAATCTGTTGAATTGAGTTCTTCTACAACTTCAACATTCACTTTCTGCCTTTTAACTTTCTTAGAAAGCTTATGAAACGGTGTTTTTTGGCATGTTCTAAAATAAACTGCAAATAAATTTAAATGTTATGTTTACATAAAATACATAGATTTCAAAATATATACTATCTTTACTTTTTAAAAACATTTATTTTTTTCAGATTTTCTACTGCACAATCACTATAACAAATGAAATGTTAATAGAAAAAAATATAACTAAATTAATTAAACTAGCAGTACAAAATAAACTTATAGGATGGAAGGCTGGCTGATTTTCTCGAGTTATAAAAAGGTCATCAATTTAAATTTAAAAACAAAATCTCGTTTAATTAAACAAATTTTAAATACAATTAACGTTTTACGTTTCGACTTTATATACTTAGTCTTCTTCAGAAACCTGATACATAAGAGATAATACATAAAAAATAATTAAAAAATAAAAAAAAATAAAATTGCTACAGATAAAAAGGATAGAGAACAAAGCCGCATACTTTGGACTGACTTGCCAGAAATGTAGCTAAGATCTACACTATGACATAGTATAGACCTTAGCCACAATTAATGTATATACGAGTTGTCAAAAATAGAATGAAATAAGTCAAGTAATAAAATTGTTACTATTATCTATACTGTTGTTATTATTATCAAACGATATTATTTATTATTTGACAGTGTAAAATTGTAATGCATATATTAAAATTACATTAGGGCTAGAATATAAACCAGACCCACAAGAATGAGAGCAATTCCAAGATCTCAAGACGAGAATTAACCAGATCTTACAGGGCGGAATTAAGGAGTCTGGATTACTGATTGAAATCAAAGTAAGAAAAGAAAAGAAAAAAAAGAAAAGAAAAGAGAGGGGGGCCTCTGCTTTTGTCTACGAGATCAATTCTAGGGCTAGAATATAAACCAGAGCCACAAGAATGAGAGCAATTCCAGATCTTAAGACGAGAATTAACCTTGCAGAGCCCCTTGTACTACTACGATCAATGTTGATCTTCCAATATGGCGTCCCAAATGAGAATATCGGAAGGGCCCTGCTCGCTGGACCGGACTCCTCGCCTCAATCCTCCCTCAAGCTCTCCTTTTCCTGGCGGTGAGCTCTCCTTGGGAAGTCGAATCTCGCTCGGTTGGTCTCCAGAATACGTGCCGCTTAGCTCAATCAGTTACGAAAGAAGGAAAACGTACTCGTCTCGTCCGAAGAAACGCAGCAAGAGCGGCCATGACACTGAACAAGAGCGAGGAAGGAGGTGGGGGCGCGTTGAAAGTGGCGACTCACGTGTCGCGCCATCTGAATGAAACGCCCTAAACAATAGGCGCTATCGCCTATTGTGCAAGGGGCTTAAAGCGCCGCGTTATATCGACCACCGCCACGAAACGTCGTCGTCGTCGTCGTCATTTACAGTCCTCGTCATCATTGTCTTCCCGTTGACTTTTGTAATTTTCACCTCGTTTCAAGATACATAACCGACCTCCAGACGTACGCGGCGGTTTATTTTATCGAGGTTAAAAGTTGGCGGAAAGTCGACTTTTAATCGGCGGTTTTTGAGACATTCGCCGACTTCAAGTCGACTTCAAGTCGACTTTCGTCCTTAAAAAAGTCGACTTCTCTGCCAAGTCAGTTTCGGTAGAAGTCGACTTCAAGTCGACTTTTAAAGTCGACTTTTTGCTCTTAGGGCAATTTTATTAAAATTGAATGTGATTTTATATTATCATTTAATACTGAAATGATCCCGACCGCTGCATGATCCCGACCGTTTATGTCCGACCATAACTATTTGTTTTAACAAATGAATATCGGCCGCTAAATCTTTAATAATCAACATTTGCGCAGTGCAAAAATATTAAAATGTATAACGAGAAGTGTAGGAAGTAACTTGTGGTCAGATCTTATGTAATACAGATTATAATAAATACTTTATTTAATACAGACAAATATTTTATTTAATACAGATTATATTGTCATGCTGACAATGTATAAAAGAAAAATATCGAATAAAATTCAAGTAATAGTAATCCCATGTGTATACAATAGCGTTCAATGTAAATTCAATGTATAAAAATAAATAACAGTACCGATTTTTAACAACAAAATAAATAATTGTAGTTAAAAGTGGTATACCACTGTAAAGAGTGAACCTTTAGCTACAAAATTTATATAGGAAATTTTTGTCTACGTCGCTTTGTTTAACCGGTATAGAGCAAAAACGACAACGGTGGAAAAATTGAAATCTCAAAAATGCCGGGGTATAACAGTCTGCACTGCATTTTCAATACATATACGTACATCTAATCCTAAAAAATAATAGGATACATGCAATAATTGTTTTTAAGAGAAAAATATAAAAATTTATTAAAATTTTTATGCGAAACATTATTAAAAAATAGTTACGAGGGTTCCTCTTTCCGCAGAAGTCACTCGCCCGACTTGTTTCACTCCTCGACGTCCGATGACTCTATTCGGTGTCTGAACGGTTGTAATTCCCGTCTCATCCATATTCCATATGCAGTGAGCCTGAAAATGCCTTGGAAATGCACCCGGACTGCTTACTGACCGATTAGCCCCAAACACAAGTTTCAGGTTTGATCGCCCACGAAATATTAGACATCAACGATAATGAAAAAACTACACTGGATTCGTGTTCAGCATGCATTACTCTTTATAATCACGTATTTCGAGATTTGGAGAGCAAATATTATTGCAAATATTACAAAATTTCCACTCGCAGAAAATGTAACTTTCACCTTTCGAAAACACGTTTGCCCTCGTAAAAATCATAACACGGCAGGTAACCTGCCGAAACTCCGTTGGTCACATGGGTACTATAAGCAGCGTTTACAATGTTAATAGCAAGTTCGCACAATATACAGGTTCCGAGATATTTGATTAGACGTATTTACCCCGTAGACGTTTTAGCCCCGGTCTCCCCTACTATTTTATCTCTATTAAGATCTTCTTTACCCAAATAAGTTGACTATCCTTTCTTTTCCGCAATCAAACGCACATCCGTGTTCCTTTTCCACCCTAAACGTTCCTGAAAACAGAGTGAAAACAGAGTTGTTGAGAAAATTAAGTAATCGTGCTTACCACACATGTGGCCGCTAGGAGCTTGCAAACTTACATGACTATTATATTGAAAAGCTGGTTAAGTTTTTGAATATAAACAGGAAAAGACAATAAGAGTCAAGCGCAGTAATTAGTGCGCAATAAATATATTCTTAGTCGATACATGAAATTTGCGAACGTTTCGACCCTTTTTTGGTCATCATCAGCGCAATATTAAAAGTTAAACGCAAAATAGATCTGTCAAGTTTATATAGATATGTCAGTCAATATAAATTAAACTATACGATAGTCGATAAAGTTAAATTTAAAAAAACAATACGGTGGTCAAGTCCGACGAATGTCTTCTCCGACGCGAACCAAGCATCTTCGAATTGATACTCCCAGGTTGGAAGGCCAGGAAGGATACAAGACTTTGGTCGGGCGATTTAAATTCTTTGCGTATTCAAAGATAATTATGAAAATACGATACATGGTTCTAATGAGTCACGCAGCCTGTCTCCACAATGTCTCGAGAGACAATAATTTGTATGAACCACGTATCGTATTTTCATTAGTTTCTCTTTGCTAAATAAAATAAAACATTTGTCTTTGTTACTGACTCACCCAGTATACTTGTCCGGATGATAGGTCAGAAACTTATCGAACAGCTCGTGTTGCAGTGCCGCTTTCTCAATCGTGGTATACAGCAATACGTCCTTATGAGCGACATAATCTAATCCTGGAATAGCGTATAAGCCGCGACTGCTTTCATGATTGCTCAGGAAAATAACTGCCTCTGTTTGAGCATGCTAAAAGCAGCATATAAATATTACTTTGCGTGTTAATCACTGTAGCAAGATAAGTTTTCTGGACGATGCTTACTATGTAAGGACAATAATGTTGATCAATCAAAACTTGTTAAAACGTGTGTGTCCTGCCTTTGTTACTTCTTTCTCGCCAACACTGTTATATATAATTCTTGTTATCCTTTCTGTAATTAAATGCACTGATTATCTGCATGATGATATATTTATCTGTATTATAATTATAAATAACTATGAATACTTATCCCTTGTATTTCCTCTGTAACTTTGGCGTTTCCAGTTTGCCGACTTCCGCTAATCTGCAAATATATTTATTCAAAATATATAAAATGTATTTATTGCAAACATATTATTTATATATTAATATGTATTTCTTACCTCTCCTTATATTTCTAGACGATGGAAGGTTATGAACCACGATTTCCACGTGGTAATCATGCTTGATAACCTTTCTTCCGCACTGAGTTAAGGATGTATTGCACCTATTTTCAAAGCGCTACCAAGTGGATAAAAATTTGTGAGAATGTTCTTTTAGTCTTCCTAATGTGCTACAAAAAAAGTAGAAACGAATCCACTAAACGGTTGCTGAGATATAACGATTTTAATTTTCACTGATTTTACACGTATTCTTATGGGAAGAGACGATTTTGGCGGATAAAACAGCTAAAAAAATGTTGAAGGAGCGCTACCAATATTTTGAATTTTTTTGTACATCTAGTATACGAATAGATGAAAATATCTGCCAAGTTTCAATTGTCTTCACTACACCGTTTTAAAGAAATAAATTATAACTTGAGATAATTGTGCTGTCGGCACGAATGTATCTCGATGGCTCGTGAAAGCGCGGCAACGTCGCAATCAGCTGGGCAAGCGAACATAACCTATGGCTGTCGCTACACGTATATCTATGCCTTCTACTACTTCTAGCTAACTTTTTGTCTCCGTTGCACTCGTGAAGAGATAGAAAGGGGAAATGAGAAACATAGCGGGTTTATGAATATCAAATAACGCAGGAAAAATTACACAATAAGAAGCAATAATTTTGCAAGAGTAAATACACACAGGTGTGTTTCTATATTATTTTTCTCAGTTTTAATAAGTGTCATATTATCAATACATGTTCACTTACAACCACAGTATGCATAATAAAAGTATATTCAGTATACATAAAAGACTATATTTTTTCATAAACTAGGACAATAAAAACAAAATAAACTATATTAAATAATCTCTTTGGTTTTTCTTTGGCAAAATTAATCTTTCTCTTGCCGTAAAAAATCAATAATTTTATTTATTAATTCTTTTTGAATTTTTTGTAAAGTTTTTTGTTTGATTTTTGTCTCAAGAAATTCGGCAAGTCCGTCAGCTCCACACAGTGCATAAGAATTTTTTAAAGTTTTCATATCGAGTTCAGCTAACGCCAATTTCTTGCGGACTGATAAACCAATATTTTTCATAGCTGCTAATGTTGACAGAATTTCAGTACTTTTCTGCTGAGTATTCCATATAAAAGTTTGTTCGGAGAAAGTCTTTGAATTTGTTAAAAGTTGTTGCGTCGTTATCTTCAACTTATTTAGTATTTTAGACAGGATCACACAATCGCGTGACGCATTGTGAGCTCCAACGGTAGAAATGCTCAATGCATTTGCCAATCCGCTAATTGAGCATGCCCCTTTTCCTTTGCGACCAGTACTATTTCTAATAACCTGTAACGTATCAACAAAACTATAAACTACTTCGGAAAATTCATTTTCTAGTGAACATTTTATGACTTGTTTCATAAATCTGGGCCCATCAAATGAAAGATTATGTGTAGCAATGCAACACTTTTTTCCGAGCGATGTTAGCCACCCATGTAAGCTTCCCAACGCAGCTCTTATCGGCACAGATGGAACTTGTCGACCATTGTACATGAGTTCTCCGTAACAGCTCGTTAGACCATTCGCCTGACTGGCACTCACAGAAATATCTTGAACCGGGTTAACATAAATATCGAACGAATTTTTGCCATATTTTGCGGCAATTTGGAGGATGTCGCAATTCATTTCGAAGCCGGATGTTTCTAAATCTAATAGAACAATAGCAATGTCATTATTGTCTTCTTCCTCTAGATCTGTCTTGTCTTCCTCTGCAAGTTCATTTAAAAGATCGACATTGCTCTGATAAGTGATGCCTTCGACGTTTTCCTTTCTATGACGTAAAGCCGCCCGCAGCTTTTTCAAATGCATACGTCGTTTCTTGTAAGCTGATGTCTTCATCAATTGCCGTCGCCTTTGGAGAATTTTCTGTGACGCTGCAACATGTCGCGAATGGTGCTTGCCCGGCGATTTGCCCAG
Organism: Temnothorax nylanderi; assembly: GCF_030848795.1. Classification (NCBI taxonomy): domain Eukaryota; kingdom Metazoa; phylum Arthropoda; class Insecta; order Hymenoptera; family Formicidae; genus Temnothorax; species Temnothorax nylanderi. The sequence continues at coordinate 16,249 of NW_027249952.1, forward strand.
CTTTTTCAGTATCGCTTGCGTGTATCCTTCCCCGATGTTTTTCTGGCCAACTGTGCAAGCGAATCGGAAGTCGGCGGACGCAGTTTTACTGTAACATCGAGATTTTGGAGCTTTGCTAGCCATAGTTGCGTTTAGGCTTTCGTTGGTATTACTCGATGCACCCGCCGAAAATTTTACGGCATTATTGGCCAGCTTGTCAAAGATTTCTCGAAGTGCCTCGAACAGTCCCGGCTCCCGAATTCCTCCTGGAATGATTCTGTGCTCGTAATTTTCCTTGTCCTGAATGAAACCACACCAGTGGCCACATTTACTATGGTCGTTTATAGCGTGGTACGGAATGTTACGGACTGCATCAGCCATCGCTCTGCTGTTACCTTTATTCTGACACATAGCGTACGTGAAGCACCGGTGGAGATATGTAATGCAGTTTTTTGTAAATTCTTTATGGTTTTTTTGAATCGTGTATAATCTTTTTTTGACGCCGTTTGATGTGTGGTTCATATCGGATTGTTTCACGATGGAATGTTTGCTGGCAGCTTGGCATACTGCATTGGTTGTGCTGTCATCGTCTCCTATGAGTACACCCACTTCTACATTTTGGGCCCTAAGTATGCTGCTATTGACAATGAGTTTCTTAGCGACGTGAGGCTCCATAGCTTTCGCCGAACCATCAAAATTTTTGCGGCAATCGTGATCCGGAGGTTGACCGATTGCATTGCATTTTTTGCACATCCGATTACATGTTGAATAATCTAAAATCATTCCGCTACGGTGACCAACAATGGCACCGAAGCCATTCAAGCTGTCGTAATTTCGACCTGCACCTCGCGTACTCCATCCCATATCGTATGACACTGCAACGCGGATTACATCGTTGAAAGTAACAGTAGGTTCTTGTTCAGGTTCGGATTCAATACAGGTAGGAATAGGATCATTTTGCGGTCGAGAATTAATTATAAAATTGGATTGGAACTGTTCAGGCCTGAAAAGAAGAGTAAATACACATAGGTTTGTTTTTATATTATTTTTCTCAGTTTTAATAAGTGTCATTTTATCAATACATGTTCACTTACAACCACAGTGCATGAGTAGTGTTTGTTCGAAATGTGAAAATTAGGATTCGAAGAGAGCTTAGATTACATAATACATTCTACATCGAAGAACGTTGATCAAAATAATTATTATTTATAAATAATTTAATTTGTAAATAATCTAATGTGTAAATAACCTAATTTGTAAATAACTAATTTGTAAATAACTAATTTGTAAATAACTGTGATTTGTAAATAACCTGATTTGTAAATAACCATTGAGAATATAAAAGCCGAATTACTTTATGTTTTCAAACAGTGAATACAAATTGAATGACTCATATTTACAATTAAAATTCAAAAATATGAATATATAAATATTAACGTAAAATATGCTATTGTATAAAAGATGTAGTCATTTACAATAACTTTTCGATGCTCTCAGCATTTTCGATAGTGAGTTTTCTTTCCAGCGCAGTGGCTTCTACGCAACTTTCATTCGCTACTTCCTCCGCAGCAACACCCACTTCTTGCTCATATTTTTTAAATGTGTTAAAATTCATACATGGTACGTTCATGCATGCTAGCATTTTTTTGAAGTGTGTCCATCCTAAACCACAATGTAGGATACCTGCAGAGCGAAAAATTCAATATGTACAAATAATAAATAGTAATTATAAAATTAATAACAATAGAAGCACAATAATCTGTCATAAAGTATTACCTAATGTTGCTTCCGAATTGATGTCGAAGCGAGGGCTGTGTTTATCGGTATATTGTTGCGTGCCTGTGCAAACTTTATTCATGACGAGGCACTTATGACACCGTACTAGAAATAGAGAAGCCAAGCCTCTTCGTATCTCACTTTCTATGTACTGTAGAGAAAGAGCTTCGGCACAAGAACAACACCATAATTGCTGTCCCAGGATGTTCAAATCGACAATACGTCGTCCATCGATGACATTTGTTTGTTGTTCCACATCTTCATTGGTTATGGGATTACTTTCCTCCGGTTCAGTCGAAACTTTTCTTCGCTTATTGCACGTTTCTATTCCAGCTTTTCGTTGAGCGAGTCTTTTTTCATAAAGGGCTTTTGTCACTAATTTTCCTTTCCACCGATAACTTTTGTCTGACATTGTAAAAATGTAAACGACAGATATAGCCTCGGAGCTCGCGTCAAGTCTTGCACTGTTTTGGTACTGTGCAAGGCTGCCAACCTACGTGAATCGAGTCATACAGCGTTGCCACGTCTCTTTTGAGAGAGTCGCATAACAATGTTTATAATAAATAATATTCAAAATTATCGTTTATATGATACATATTTATCTTTTTTGACGTTATTAAAGTCACATTTGTTTATCAGCACTGCTGAATAATGTCTTTTGCTTTGAAATAATTTGACGTTATGAAGTTGAAATCAGGGCATTTTCACTGCCAAAAGTTTAGGCTCATAAATTACAAAAATCGCAAATAATACGGAAAAAACATTTATAAAGTAAAAAATACTTTTCTAGGAGTAAAAATAAGACTCCTACTATCATTTGAGTATCTTACATCTAGATTTACTATGCGTTAGGCGTAGATATTCAAGTATTTCAAATTTCATGCACTTTTGTCTAAGATTGTACGTGTGATACATCCTTAACACTGACAGCTCTCCGCGACGTTGCCGGTTCTCCAAGAACCAACAGTCATGATGCACGAATGGCTAGATGCGTTGCGCGTAGCAATTTTAGCTGGGAAGGCATTATTGACGCCTTCTGTACATATTTTCGATACAGTTATTTTGTTTTATTAAAAAATGGCGCGTAATGCCTGCCGTCACTTCCGCTATCCCATTAATGGCGGCTTTGTCCCATCCCTCACTAGAGGATCCCTATGCGTCCCCAGTAAAAACGCAGGGATTGCCTCTCTTAAGCCTTGTGTACACGATACTAGAAATCTGTTCTGTTGTACTACTGAAAAGAACAGTAACCCTTGACGTCACTTCTGGTAAAAAGAACGCTTCAGTGTACACTTTTTGAACTAGTGCAGAAAGTTCTGCTGAAAAGAACAAACCTATTCTCTCTGCTAGCAGAAAGAAACCTAAAGCCTTGTGTACACGATACTAGAAGTCGGTCCGAGTTTCGGTTTAAGCCAATCAACTTGCAGCTCTTACAGAAAAGCAGCAGTTTCATTGGCTTAAACCGAAACTCGGACCGATTTCTAGTATCGTGTACACAAGGCTTTAGGTTTCTTTCTGCTAGCAGAGAGAATAGGTTTGTTCTTTTCAGCAGAACTTTCTGCACTAGTTCAAAAAGTGTACACTGAAGCGTTCTTTTTACCAGAAGTGACGTCAAGGGTTACTGTTCTTTTCAGTAGTACAACAGAACTTAGTTCAACAGTTCACTGAACTGCTTACCCCAGGTCTTGAGCAAGTACAAGCAGTGCAAAGGTGGAAAGTCTGAAATGGTCTGTTCTTTTCAACTGAACTGCTGCACTAGTTCAGAGGTTAGTTTACTGCCGTAACTTAAAAGAGTAAATATAAAGGATAAATATATGTTTGATATGTATTTTATATTTTATAGTTTTACTTTTTATAGCGCTATATTAGATCCGAAGGGTGTTAATAGTCAAATTAAGGAGGCTATATTGAGTCCTTGAAATTGTCCCACACGAGTTCCTTGCTTTAAAAGCAATCTTTTGAACAGTGAAAGAAGGAAGAGTACAATTTTTTTTTATTTTTTTTTTATTTTTTATTCATTAACTAATTTTGTTTGTTTCTTTCTTTATAATTTTTAATTTATAAAAAGGAAAGCAATATGCATGTTACTCTTCGAATAAAACGTTATTAATAGTTAAGAAATGTTTTGTTTTACATATATATACATATATTAATATGCATGTACAAAATACATATAATAAATTACAAATATTGCATTAGCGTTTGACTTTTATTTGCTCTATTTTTTTATTTGTTTACTTTTTATTTAATTTTATAAGCCTTCTCCTTTTTGTTAAAATAATATATTTGTATTATGAAAGATAGAAATAAAATAGAGGATAGAATAACAAGAAAAGCAATTGTTTATTTTTTTACATTAATTTAATTGCTGAGATTATTACATTTAATTTTATTGATATAGTAAATGACATAATTCGTCTCGGATATGCACTTCAGTTTCATGTTCTCTTACTGCTTCATCAAAATTAACACGCAAGTTTTGTGCTTTCATGTCAGGATACTGGTCATTTATTGGCTCTTCAAGATATTGCAAATCTTCAATTTTTGCAATATTATAAAGTACGCAACACGCATATATCATGCATACCATACGCACCATATCGCGCAATTTGAAATGATATAGTTGTCTAAAACGTTGCTTGAGACACCCAAATGCGTTTTCAATTATTACCCTGCAGGAACTTAGTTTCTGATTAAATATTCTTTGTGCACGTGTCAGATGTCTGTTATTCCTGTATGGTACAATTAATTCTTTCAAACATGGGTATGCGCTATCTCCAAGCAAAAAATAATTATCTATAAGAAAATGTATAATATTAAAATATCAATTTTTTATTATTAGCCTTTATGACTTATATTATTTATAGAATTTTTCAACTAGCCTGTACACAATTCATGTAGATCGTTACGCAATGAAGAATTTTTGAAAACCCTTGCGTCGTGGACAGAACCAGGATATCCAATGAAAACATCAATAAACTGCATTTTATGATTTACTGTTCCTTGAAAATGCAAGGAAAAGTATTGCTTTCGATTAATATAAGAATCTGGATCTTCTCTGGGTTTATCTATTCTAATATGTGAACCATCAATAGCACCTGAAAAAAAAAGAAACATTAGAGCTCAGACACAATGAGAAGAATAAAGAATAAGAAAAAGGAATAAGAAACAAAGAATAGGAGTTTATAGTCGTATCTTATTATTTCAATACACGTATATTGAAGTGACGCAGTAGCCAAATAATTTTTTGCTCTTACAGAAAAGCGAAAAAAAAATTTAGCCGCGTTGTAAGCGTTTCTGCGTCCTGTATGCAGAAGCTATTACATGCATAAATATAAACATAATCAATGATATGAGGAAATCTTTTTACGTTACATTACCAATTATACGAGGGAATCCTTTTCTTTCTCTATAATATGTTGCAGTTTCTTCTTTTAATAATGTCAGGTGCTAGTAACATTATAAAATTTGTTACTCTCGTTATTATATTGTACAAAGTACAAAGTACAGTGTTATTCCAAATCGATCAGCTACATCACGATATGATGCAGTTTGATGTCCTACGAACCACAAGTAACACAATAAATGTTTCTCAGCCGTTATGTTAAGGAAGTTCGATCATTACTTGTGAGTCAAAAATGCGATTGAAATAAATGTCATTACAGCGATCCCGAATTATATGCAATATTAGTATAATGAATTGTGGATGCTACTTAACGTGCTATATTCTTCGTCAATTATTAGTGTATAGAATATTAACAAACATATACTGGGGTATGAGAGCGTCAACGACTCGGGAATTGCTTATTTAGCCAACATTATAGGTTAGAACCTGTCACTTTGTGACAATAAGCTTTCTATACTCGAAAGCCATCGTAGAGCCTTAATTTTTTTATATGATTTACATAAACACTTTACACAAATAATCGCAAAACTTGAGCAATATTGACCGTATAGTTTTTTTGTAATATTATTCAGAAGTTGACCACTTTTAGCCTATACCCTTATGGAGAAAGTCTCTCCGAGGTAGATTATCACTGGTTTAGTACATACTTAGCCACCTTAGGACTTTGAAAAACTAACATTTGATAGATGAAACATCAAGGATTGTGTAAAGACTTTAAAGTGTGGATTGAAGTCTTTATTGTTACAAAGTTCAGGTCCCAGCGTAGAATAAGCGATTCCCGAGTCGTTGACGCTCTCATACCCCGACATATATTTATTAATATTCTATACATTAATAATTGACGAAGAATATAGCACGTAAGTAGCATCCACAATTCATTATATTAATATTGCATATAATTCGGGATCGCTGTAATGACATTTATTTCAGTCGCATTTTTGACTCACAAGTAATGATCGAACCTCCTTAAGTCCAGCATCATCTAAATGTAAATTTAAATGTCAATTTCCTTCATGTCAAAAATAACACATTCTTGTTATAACACCCACACACGCGCGCGCGCGCGCACACACACAGACATATTTTTTATATACAAATATTATTATATAAAATTTTATATATACATATAATACATACCTTGTAAAGAAACAAATATTCTGAATCTCAGATATTCTGAATCGATTTATCAGTTCATACGTCTTTTCTCTTGATATCCGAAAGTGCATAATAAAGTCTATCTCATTATAATTCCGAACAATATCTTCTACGTAATTTTGTATTTTTACATACTCAATTCTTTGAATTATTCCAAAAATTGGATGTATTATTCGTAACTCGTTATGATCTGAAATATAATTATATTAGGTTAGATTGTAGATGATATTTATTTTGTTAACATTAATCAATTTTGCCACATGAAATAATAGTAATTACCATCATCATATCTTCATTCCAGATAGGTTCTGCGTACAATAATAGTGGTGGTGGTGGTAAAACAAAATCTTCTTCGTCTGATAAATCAACGTCTTCAATTACGTGTTGCGCCATGTTGATTCTTGCACTGTGGCGTTCTTTTCCTTCCTCTTATAGCGTTTTTCACTGGCAGAACTGGTGCGCACTCAGTGCACATTAAAGCCGTTGTACACTGATTTAATCTTTAATATTTAAAGTAAAATGCAAATATTTCGACTGATAAAATACCCAGTACATATTTTGCCAAATAGTGCAATAAAGAATATTGACGATTTCATGATTTAACCCATTTATATTAAACATACACTTTACGTTGGTTTGTGTACGACGGCTTTAATGTGCACTGAATGCGCACCAACTCTGCCAGTGAAAAACGCTATTAGTATTCTTGCACTAGAAAAATTTCTGCTGTACTCGCCAGTTCTAGTTCAGAACCAGTGCAGTATCAGTGCAACTGAAAAGAACAAACCTAAGGATCCTTCTCTCTGCTGCTAGTAGCTGCAACATTTCGTCGATATGACAAGTTTTATAACCTGAATAGTCGTCAACTTTAACGATTAAAATCTCGTTTCGTGGAGCAGAGCGACACTTTTTTCAGATTCTTTCGTTTCGCGTAAAAACGCGTCAATTGAGCATAATTTCATCGATATTGGAGGTGAGGCCCCTAAACTGTATAATTACCGTTATTATATTATATTGATTGTGACCAAAATACATTTAACTTTTTGTATTTGTATTTTGGATTTTTGTATTCTAGTTCTTGACATTCCTTGACATGATTGTTCGTTTTACAGGTTATAAAAATAGAAGACGATTTAGACGTACAATTCGACGATTTGTCAGGTTAGAAATTTGTTGCATAAACATATCGTTTTCTGTGAGTTATGTATTAATAATAATAATAATAATAATAATAATAATAATAATGATAAATAATAATAATAATAATAATGATAATAATGATAATAATATGCCTTTAGTTTTCAGTTTATTATGGCTAGCTCAGTAACGGTGTGCAACATTCTTGGAATTGACAAAGTAAACATGGACGGTAAAACAATCTTGATTGAAGAACGACATGGTAGCAACGCGAATTTCTTAGTAAATGCCATTTTATCACATGCTTTAAAAAAAATAAACGCTGCTGTTTGCCTCGTTCTTTGTCATAATACTTTTAGTCATTATCATAACATCGGCATGAGATTTGGCTACAATCTTCTTAATCTAAAAGAAAAGGGCCAAGTCACTGTTGTCGAGCCGATGAAAATTATAGCCAACAATGTTACTGATATGTACGAGAATTTTATAGATAGAACAAAAACAATAATTCCAGATGGCACTCCTATGGGAGATGTAGATATTGTGCGTAGATTATTTACATGCGTTAAAGAAAAATATGAAGAAGCAGCAAGGTTCTCTAAGTCTGTTGTTCTTATTATCGATGATATAAACCACTTCCTTGATCTCGGTCTTGGTATACGTGATACTATGTATTTTATAAGATGTTTAAGATCGTTTGTAGCATCGTATCCCTCGTCGCAGCTTTGTATTCTTGCACATATATATCAAGGGAATATACAGACTTCGAATACAGATATAGTTGCTAATACCTTAAAACATATGGCACATTTGTGTGTTACGACACAACCATTTAAGACAGGACACTCCGGAGATGCATCCGGTAAACTAACTATTCATTGGAAAATGAATTCCATTAGATCTAAATATCATTTGGCAGAGAAAACAATATATCTGTTTAACTCGTCGGATTGGCAAGTGAAGATTTATGCGCCTGGTGTTATGTCTATCCTGTCATAAATAATATATATAACGTTGCCATGTCCAATTTTTATGTAAAATAAAATAATTTTTATGTAATTTTGTTTATATATTGAAATAGATTTAAAAAATTAGAACCATCTTCTGCTTTTCTACATTAATCTATTTGCATGCATGTTCTCTGCAATCTCGTGAAAAGAGATTCCTCTCTTTCAGTTACAATAAGATATGCAAATGAGACATTCAATAAGGATTTCAAACATATTTTATATTGCCGTACATTCAATTTTATTGTATATTTATTATACGTATATAAAAGGTTTGTTTTTTTATTGCTGTACTTAGAACTTTCCTTCTCACTTTCGCCAAATTTCAAATATATACCTGTTTCATTTTAAGTACAAGAAGTATGTACATTGTACATACATTAATTCAGCTAGAAAATACAGACCTATAATAATAGTGTATTCTTGCTATCTACCATTCATATACAGGGTGTCCCATTTTAACTTGGACAGCAAAATATCTCAAAAACTAAGCTCCACATACAAAAATGTTTCAGACAAAAGTTGTATGGTTTCAAGGGGGACATAAGATGGTACCATTGGTTTGACCTTGAACAGTTTGTTGAAGCTCACGTAAACGACACCTTTAATTTCTTAAATGGAAACCCCTATTTTTCAATGCATATTCTTGTAGCTAATCTCGAGAGCTTTTCAAAACACTATAATAAAGTATTTTTTCATTAAGAACTTTTGGAATTATGAGGTTTGAAAGTTCTAGTATTTTGACATAAAATACAAAATATCTTGTAAAACATTAAGTTTTCGGTAATGTTACCTTAATACTTTTATGCACAGAATAATGAGACGAATCAATTGGTATGAAAAAAAGGCACAGTTCCTTTAAGAAAAAATATGTAATTTGCAACACGCATCTGCATACTTTTTCTTAAAAGCAACTATGTCTTTTTTTCATACCAATTGATTCGTCTCATTATTCTGTGCATAAAAGTATTAAGGTAACATTACCGAAAACTTAATGTTTTACAAGATATTTTGTATTTTATGTCAAAATACTAGAACTTTCAAGCCTCATAACTCGAAAAGTACTTGGTAGAAGTACACTTAATTATAGTGTTTTGGAAAGCTCTCGAGATAATCTACAAGAATATGTAATGAGAAAAGGTACGTTCCATTTAAGAAATTGAAAGTCACCTTCACGTGACCTTCAACAAACTGTTCAAGGTCAAACCAATGGTACCATCTTATGTCCCCCTTGAAACCATACAACTTTTGTCTGAAACATTTTTGTATGTAGAGCTTAGTTTTTGAGATATTTTGCTGTCCAAGTTAAAATGGGACACCCTGTAGATACATCCAAGGAGAACACATCCCGGGAAAAAAAGATTATATATAATTATATATAAATGTATATGATTATATGTGATTTTATATGAAATTTGGTATGAATTTAGTAGAAATTTTATATAAATTTATATATGGGTCCATATATCATATATGAGCATATATAATTCCAAATATAACTAAATATGAACAATAGATCATATATATATGCACTGATATATGGATACATAAGAGATTCATATGGAAGTATATATAATCCCGCGAAAACGATTTAATATAAACATAACTAAAATCACATTAAATCGCATTATATTTGTATAAAACTTAAATTAAACCTAGATTTTAAGTTAAGATTATATTTGTTTAAAAACGGTTTTAATTTGCATTTAATGAAATCACTTATGTAGATTAAATATGGGCCACAACAAAATATGGTTTTCATTTGTATTTAATAAGATTACTTATGCGGATTATATATGATCCAGAACCATACATAATGCAGAATATTCATATATTTAATAAAAAGTTCATGTGTTCTATATGCTACTTTTACTCGATTCAATTACGGCTTTAACCCAAATTTGGTTCTAATTTAATTCTTATTAAAACGTATTTTGGTTTAAATAATATTTGCAGTAAAATTTGTTCTATATTTGTCGGACTTAACATGTAAATATTTGATTCAAATCAAAAAGTTAGACCAATGGTTGAGTAGGTATTAATTTGATTTTGAAAAGATTATGATAAGTTAATTGGAAAATGAAGTAAAGGAGATCAGGGCAAACTTGACACGATTTTTTCAAAGGCAATTTTCAACAATTAATTAAAATTGTCAAGCAAATTCAATGGTACACATTTAAAGAGTGTTCCTTCAGGTACAAAATTGCTTAAGGAAGTTTTGCTGTATGTCGCTTAGTTTTGCCCCCAGGAAAGGAAAAGTGACGCAAAGACAAATTTTTAAATTGAAAAATACCGGGGTAAGATCGACACTTTGCCTGATCGACACAATTTGATCTGGAACTTATTTTGTATTGTCTGAAACTGAAAATACATTGTTTATCGTGTATTTGGAAAGTACAAAAATTCGGAATTAAGTAAAACAATCATTGGAAATAATGAGAACAAAACTTGTTGAACTTTCAATTATTTTTATCTAAACACATGTCTGAAAAACAATTTATACAAGTAAATTCGCGATTCGGACGTGCACACACATTTGTCATGAGCCATATGGCTGCATGACAAGCATCGTTTGTTATTGGGAGCCGATGAAACGGCATGGTGTCGACTTTGCCCCAAACCTCGTTTTTCACTTTTGTCACTCCAAAAACATGAAAATTTTGAAAATATGCAAAAACTATTATCGGATTCGTATAGAGCATCAAATTTCCCATCAAAATCACTTACATATAGGTTCGCAAGAGTAAAGCTCGATGAAAGAGTAGAACGGCCGTAGCCGGATAAGAAGGGTCAATGTGCTCCCACACGGATCATGCTCATTGTTTTTGCTTTGATTGCTATTAGTGTCACTTACAATTTAGTCGAATATTAGCCCTTAATATTGAACCGTTTTGCTGTAAAAAATAAAAATAAAAATTTTAAAAATAATTCATATTTTTTGATCGACTTAACCGATTTTGATGAAATTTTAATATGTTGCATATATTATTGAGACACATTGTGGAAAATTCGGGAAAGGTTTCTGAAATGACAAAAACATTGATTTAAAAAATAAATAAATGTTCTTGATTTTTTTTAGTCCCGATATCTTTCTTGCACAATTACGAAAAAATTGTTCTAGAATCTTGGAATAGTTTCCTATTGGACATAATTTTTTGGAAGCAATGAAATGGGTAGGCGGTACTTTTAAAAAATAAAGTATTCTTTTTAATTTTTTTAAATATGATATGCTTTTGGTACGATCGCCATATATTTTATGTAGAATTTTGGGATAGTATTCTACAACAAGTAATTTTTTCGAACCAATAAAATGAGTGGAAGGTACTTTAAAAAAACAAAACATTTTTTTTCAAAATTATCATAGCTTTTTGGTACCATCGCAATATTTTTGTTTAGAATCTTGGAATGGAATCCTACAACAAGTAATTTTCCGGAATCGATTAAATAAATAGGTGCAGGTACTAAAAAAATAATAAAATAAATTAAATTAAAATAATTGTAAAAGGATAAACTATAATCGTATTAAATCAAATGTTTATTAATGGAGTACACATACACATACACGTACACATACACTCAAAATAATAAAGTACACATACACATTTGTTCACATAATTACTCTTATACTACCTATTATTTACAGTTATATTTATATGGCTGGACTAATCTTCATCACTATCTTCATTGATAATAGGCGTGATGCCGTCTGTTTTAAATATATTTAAATATTTTTTATACATATTTAAATATATTTAAATATATTTAAATATGTATAAAAATATTTTTTTATATTTAAATATATTTAAATATATTTTGTTTTTTTAAAGTACTTTTCACCCATTTTATTGGTTCGAAAAAATTACTTGTTCTAGAATACTATCCCAAAATTCTACATAAAATATATGGCGATCGTACCAAAAGCATATCATATTTAAAAAAAATATTAAAAAATACTTTATTTTTTAAAAGTACCGCCTACCCATTTTATTGCTTCCAAAAAATTATGTCTGATAGGAAACTACTCCAAGATTCTACAAAAATTTTTTCGTAATTGTGCCAGAAAGATATCGGGACTAAAAAAAGCAAGAACATTTATTTAGTGTTTTTTATCAATGTTTCTGTCATCAGAAACCTTTCCCGAATTTTCCACAAATGTGTCTTAATGATATCTACAACATATTAAAATTTCATCAAAATCGGTTAAGCCGATCAAAAGATATGAATTATTTTCAAAATTTTTATTTTTATTTTTTACAGCAAAACAGTTCAATATTAAGGGCTAATATTTGACTAAATTGTAAGTGACACTGATAGCAATCAAAGCAAAAAAATGAGCATGATCCGTGTGGGGGCACATTGACTCTTCTAATCCGGCTACGGCCTTTTTGAGAGATCAGAAAAATTACTTTTCACCATCAAAAACGCTTATGTCGCGTTAAAAATTACACTATAATTCAGAATGTCACGAAATTCCGTTGATAATACTGGCACATAAAGACGCATTTACAGTAGGAAAGACAAGTTTCTACGATAGATTTAAATTGGCAAAAGCCTAGTGTCAAGTTTGCCCCGGTGTCGAGTTTGCCCCCCGGTCTCCCCTATAGATTAAATTTCAGATTTAATTGGCTTTTATTACAATAATACAGTAGTAAATGTCTTCATTATTTTTTTGTTACTTTTACAAAAAGATAGTTACACGGCATAGAAAATAATTTATGTCTAACAAGCTGATCTATCCATAAGTTTGTATAACTGTTATAAGTATTCTTGTAATATATTATTTTACTTAACAATCAAATTAATTAGATATTATTTCTAGTTTTGGTTTACACAATTGCGTTTTAAGTCCGACAAAGTCCTTATCGGCACACAGTTTAAAAAATGTCTGTTAAGTTAGCACTCCTTCCACAAAAAAACCGAAATAACACATGCACAGAAATTAAATGCTCTTTATGTGCTAATTATGTGCTCTATTCACGATTTTTGTGCTCGAGCGGTTTAGTGAGAAATCGAAATTGAAAGTAGGAGTGCTGGCTTAACGTAAGTTAGCACCCCCACTCATTAAAATAACATATAAAATAAAAAACTCAGTATGCTAGAATTATGTGCTTTTTATGTGCTTTCAAAAGCCTTAAACAAAAATTAGCCTATCTGTAATAGTTTAAAAGATATACGCCAAAAAAGATCTATGCACAATTAATATAAGAGTAAAGTGCCAGTTAAAATACTAATAGCGATTTGGTTTTTATCTTGTTGTTTTTATCTTGTTAAGATGTTTCTCAATTTGTGTACTTTCAAAATATGCACAATGAGATTTTTGTGTTCATCCCCTTTGGCCCGAACGTGAGCACCCCATACGTACAAAAGTAAAGTACCAGTTAAAATACAGATAACGAATTGGTTTTTGTCTTAAAATGTTTATCGATTTATGTGCTCCCGAAATATGCACAATGAGATTTTCGTGCTCATCCCCTTCGGCCGACAAACCGCCCCGAACATGTGCACCACCATACTTGCAAGAGTACCAGCCGAAGGGAATGAGCACGAAAATCTCATTTCGCATATTTCGAAATAATGAGACCAAAATATTTTATAAAACGTTGTTTCGGAAAGGGTCAATGTTATCGACGTCACGGATTGAGCGACGGTAAACTATCGACGAAGAGATCTCCGTGGCGGCGTTGTCGTCGCGCGGAGCGAACAACACGGGCTCTAGCGCGCCTCTCGTGCGTGTGTAGTAGTCGTGTGTGGGTCATGGTACGACATTGTCTCGTCACGTTGTGACTGGTATACGATTACCGAGGGGCATTCTTGCCATTGCCGTGTACCTTGCGTACAATTGTGGGCAGCAACACAATCGGAGGGCAGCTACATTTAAGGGCAGCTACAGAATTTGCCATCGCCACGTACCTAGCGTACAAACGGAGGGCGGCTACAGTGACCAAGTCACGCGGAAGGCGACAAGACAATTGTCCGCCATTGCGGCAGTGCCCTTGCGAGAGGCATCCTGCCAGGTGCCATTGCTTCCTACCTATCCAGGTACGGTACGGTAAAAGAGAGGGATATATATATATATATATATCTGGCTCTCCATGACATACTCAATCCTGAGTTAATTGCGGGTGGCTTGACGCCATTTACATTAAGCATGACCTCGCGAACATCGCGGGTGCCCGGGATTATATGAGCATCAATATCCGTTGCATCGCGGATGTTCGTTGAGGCGTAGATATTATGCAGGACTCTCTACACGGATATTACGATACCGGGATCAAAAGGCTTGGTTACGATTTATTACTATCTCCCACGATTTCTAAGCGACCAATCAACGCGGTTGTCGATTCGAGTCGACATTATAGTTATTGGAGAAGCACTTAATGCGATTTGTTAGAATCTGGAATCGACGTTAACTGCCGGAACTTACACTTCTTTAAGAACTTATCAAGCGATTTAACACTTACTATATACCCTTCGTATTATAACAGTGTAATGTAGGGGAGACCGGGGCTAAGCCGACACTATTTTTTCAAAGGCAATTTTTAATATTTAATTAAAATTTTTAGGCAAATTCAATGGTACATATTTAAAGAGTGTTTCTTCAGGTACAAAATTGATTCAGGAAGTTTTGCTGTACGTCGCTTTGTTTTGCCGCCAGGAAAGGAAAAGTGACGCGAAGACTAATTTTCGAATTGAAAAATGCCGGGGCAAACTCGACACCCCGCCGGGGCAAACTCAACACTTTGTCTGATCGACACAATTTGATCTGGAACTTATTTTTTACTGTCTGAAAATGAAAATACATTGTTTATTGTGTATTTAAAAAGTACAAAAATTCGGAATAAAGTAGCTAGAACAATCATTTGAAATAATGAGAACAAAAATTGTTGAACTTTCAATTATCTTCATCTAAACTCATGTCTGAAAAACAATTAATGCAAGTAAACTCGCGATCGGACGTGCGCATACATTTGTCATGAGCCATACGGCTGCATGACAAGCATCGTTTGTTACTGGGAGCCGACGAAACGGCGTGGTGTTGACTTTGCCCCGGACGTCGTTTTTCACTTTTGTCACTTCAAAAACATGAACATTTTGAAAATATGCAAAAACGATTATCGGATTCATATAGAGCATCAAATTTCCCATCAAAATCACTTACCGGTAGATTCGCAAGAGTAAAGCTCGATGAAAGAGTAGACATTTTCGAGAGATCAGAAAAATTACTTTTCACTATCAAAAACGCTTATGTCGCGTTAAAAATTACACTATAACTCAGAATGTTACCAAATTCCGTTGATAATACTGGCACATAAAGACGCATTTACAGTAGGAAATGCAAGTTTCTACGATAGATTTAAATTGGCAAAAAGCCTAGTGTCAAGTTTGCCCCGTTGTCGGCTTAGCCCCGGTCTCCCCTATATTCTATTAACTATTTTTGCTTTAGCAGTGTTAAAGAATACTCATGAATTTATGACAATTATCCTAAGAAAAATAATCATATTAGTTTTATAAGTACATTGGCAATAATTACTATTATGTTCATGTCAAACACAGCTGCCTTAAAATTAATCCTTATGTAATCTTTGTATTTACACTATACGATGTGGACTGTAAAAATAATATGTACGTAAAATAAAGGTAATTTACTTTAACTATTCTTTGAAAGGTAAACCGACGCGGAACCAGCGCTATATGGTAACAGTGAACGGTACAACGTATTGCCTGAGATGCAGAAAAACCCAAATGACAATTATTTAATTTTTCTCTTTTTAAAAAAGGAATTCGATTACATAATTCACTTACACCGAAGTTAAAAGCTCCGATACGATCGTTTAAATCTTGAAGTGTAAAAAGCTTTAAATTTACAATATACTGTAATAGAATTTGAGACAGATTGTATCCGCAAACTCCTTCATAAATATCATGCATTATATCAAGAGCACTGTTTTCCAAAATGTGAAAGTCTTCTATTTTATGAAATACACATTCTTCATTTATTCCGGTTGTACTAACATCATTTTTTTCAACATCAAGTTTGTAATTTTCTACGTTACGTAAAAGTTCAGGTTTTTCACAAGTTGCACTCAGTAATTCGTTACGAGATATTTTACATATTGAACATGGGCTATTGGCTGAAAAAGATTGAACGAAACCGCCTATTTCGTGACGACCAAGATTATCTGCTACAATTAAGCGACAATTTACATAAATATCAATATTATTCTTTGTCGTGTAAACTGGAGATGCGTGTGTAAAAATTTAAGTTCTTTAATGAGTGGTAAAAAAGTATTTCGGTTTCCAAATTCTTTTCGGTTACTACTATTAAATAATAATGCAATTTGTATATTAACAAGCTGAGATTGAGCATGTGGAGGTATACACGGCAAAGAATAATATACAGCACCAATTTTATGAGTGCCAGTATGTGAGCCAAGTGGATCGTTTACTTCAAATTCATCGTAATAAAATATAAGAGGAATAATTATTCTGTTCGGATACTTGTTTTGTAATTTTTTGAATGATTCAGCTTGAATTATGTTTAAAACACCATTTGATTCCATTGACAAAGGGTACCCCACGGTAAGATAGGCAAAATGCCACTGTCAATGAAACGGAAAAATAACTTTGGATTTGCATAAGTACACTAAAAAAAGAATTTTCTACAATTTTTCCGACCATCCATCCCCCCTCCTTTTCCTAGTGGCACCAAAAAACCGCTTTTTTCGAAAATTATTTTTTTTCTCCGGTTCCTTCATGTTAAAAATTTTGAAAAAATTTGAGACTATAGCTTATAAAAAGTACTTAGCACACAATTTTTTTGAGCTTTAGGCGCGTTGAATACCTAACCTAAAAAAATAAAATAAATATTTGAATCAATTTTTTTCTAATTTCTTTGATAGTTGCAGGTCTAATTACTCTAGAAAATTGTATATTTTAGTGTTCTACATGTATTAGAATTTTTTCAGATTTTTCGGAATGGTGGGCCGTACTCAAAAATGCGAAAAACCCTATTTTTAGCCACTTTTGGGCCTTTTATGGTCCTCAAATGATTGATAGTGCCTTAACTGACTCTAAAATAAAAATAATATATTACTTTCGGATATATGTTGTCAATATTTGATACATTCCGATACGTCTCATATGTTTTTGAGCATGAAATCAGTCATAACTCAACGAGAAAACCCTACACTGAGAAAAAGGTTTCTTTATGTCAATTAAATATATATGGTTGACACTTTTCTAAAATATTTATTTCAAGCAAACGAATTATATTTAATATAAATGAATGTTTTGTTGGTATTGCTAATTTACTTTATCATTCATATTTGTCAATAAAGAAACCTTTTCTTCGCCAGTGAATAAAATAAAAAGGAGTAGTAATAATCGACTCTGACTGGCAATATATGAATTTTATTATCTCACGACGTTTCGACCGTCACTTTCGGTCCTTATCAAGTGTTCTATCTCTTACAAACAATTCAGTCCTGGCATTGTGCCAACAATCCAAAAGTCAAGAAAAGTTTGCGCGTCATATGTAAAGGACATAATATGTGTGGGAAAAGCATGTCAGCAGCCCACGGTTGACAAAGGCACACTGAATGACCGTCAGTGTGCCTTTGTCAACCGTGGGCTGCTGACATGCTTTTCCCACACATATTATGTCCTTTACATATGACGCGCAAACTTTTCTTGACTTTTGGATTGTTGGCACAATGCCAGGACTGAATTGTTTGTAAGAGATAGAACACTTGATAAGGACCGAAAGTGACGGTCGAAACGTCGTGAGATAATAAAATTCATATATTGCCAGTCAGAGTCGATTATTACTACTCCTTTTTATTCATATTTGTGTCAACTCGGCGATATAGTTGATATGATTTATTTCATACAAATGTGTGTAGATGTTGGATCAAATAAAGTTCGTTCTTTTGAGTGAAACGAATGCGATTTGTTGAGCCGACTCTATATTTCTTAATAGATAAGAAATCTTGCTTTTGTTTCGTGCTCGGTTCCGTGGCGCATAATGCTGCGCACTCTCACGCGGCGAGAGAGTTCGGCTCGCGCCCGCTACGCGGCGCATCGCCAGTATCAATGTAACAAAATATACTTTTGTGCCAAAATTATATTCTTTAACTACTAAGAAATATTCAATTGATGCAAAAAGATATTCGTTCGTGCCAAAATCAGATTCATTAACTATTAAAGTACATTTTTTGGGGGCAACAGAATATTCACTATTATCACAAACTAACGATTGCATTGATTCAACAAATTGATTCGATTCGCCGTATCCAACCATGCCATTTATTATCTGTTAACGAGCCTTATTTGGTCCAAAGAAACCTTTTTCTCAGTGTACTTTTTGTATAAAAGTGCCTATTTTTCGTCGATTTCTGGATTTTTGGTTATTTTATCTAAGTTTTTTTGCATATGATTGGTAAATGTGAATATAAATATAATAAAAAAAAATTGTACCTCTTATACATATATTTCAAAGAAATCGTTTATTTATTCAAATATATACTTCATGAAAAAAAATTAATTTGTATGATTCCATGATCGTCTCTTTAATCCTCCTCGTTACTATCTTCCTCAATTACTGGTGTTACTTCTTCGAAGTCAAACAATGTTGTAAGTATCTCAGCTGGTCGAATAATCCTTGACAAGTATCTTGCATGAGACAGGTAAAAAACTATGGCGGCTATATGCGAGCAACACCCTATAGTTCTGTTACCATTAGCGCAGTTACAGCAATAACGTCTACGATTATTCGACCAGCTGACATACTTACAACATTGTTTGACTTCGAAGAAGTAACACCAGTAATTGAGGAAGATAGTGACGAGGAGGATTAAAGAGACGATCATGGAATCATAAAAATTAATTTTTTTTTATGAAAATGTATATATTTGAATAAATGAACGATTTCTTTGAAATATATGTATAAGAGGTACAATTTTTTATTATATTTATATTCACATTTACCAATCATATGCAAAAAAACTTAGATAAAATAACCAAAAATCCAGAAATCGACGAAAAATAGGCACTTTTATACAAAAAGTAGGGTTTTCGCGTTGAGTTATGACTGATTTCATGCTCAAAAACATATGAGACGTATCGGAATGTATCAAATATTGACAACATATATCCAAAAGTAATATATTATGTTTATTTTAGAGTCAGTTAAGGCACTATCAATCATTTAGAGGACCATAAAAGGCCCAAAAGTGGCTAAAACCCGCGGAAAAGAGTTAAATATGTTTTAAATATGGTTTATATTAGTCATTTATATGAACGAAATTAAACTCAAATAAAAACCAAATATTGAATATAAAAGTAATTAAATTTAAATATGTTCCAAATTTGGATCGAAATTAAATTTAAATAAGATCTTGCTATTGGATTTAACTTGTCCAGGCGCATATATGGATCATATTAATATTTAATAAGCATCTAACCATCCTGAGTTCAAATTTTATTTGTATTTGAAACAAATAAAATTTTAATTAACACCCAAATTAAATTTTTATTTAATTGAAAGTGTTCCCATTGACCCATCATATATTCATATTTAATCAAAAATTGTGATTCATAAGATTTTAATAAACCTGCGAGTTATGTTAGTTTTGCGTTGTAGTCTGTTAGGTTATAGGTTTATTATTGAATTTTGTCATTATCAACCACAAATCTGCATGTTTAATTATGTTAATTATTTTATACTGTCTACATCGTACATATATTTTATAATTTCAGTTTTAGTTATGTAGGTCATTGGCTTCCCACATAGCATGCATATCAAAAAGACGTCCAGAAGATATCCCGAAGATATATTTAGGAGATAGGATATTTTCTCGGGATATCTTCGGGACGTCTTTTTGATATGCATGCTATGTGGGTTTTTAATCATTTTAAATATATATGTATCGAAAAACAGGCAAATTATGTATTTTCTGTTAAGACATGGATATTTCATCATTTCGATATCGATTCAAAGCTATTTTGATTTGCCTGTCAAATATATAATAACATTGCCATTATATAGAATGCAATATGAATAAAAAATTATATTGTATTGGCAGACATGGATAATGTAAATATTTTATAATTTGAGCATTATAATAATTGCGTTACAATATTAATTTTTTTAGGCTTCCATTTCCATTAAATAGTTACTTTATAACTGTAAAAGTCACAACAAAATTCCTGTTTGTAATTTGACAATTTTGAAAATTAAAATATTATATAATAGGTACATTTTCAGTACTACATCCGCTCATTTATTAAACAAGAAGTTAAATTAAGCAACTAATTAAATTATTAATATTAAATATTAATACAATAAGATATTTGTATTTACATTTATCAAAATAAAAAATAAGTTTAATTATGAAAATAAATATTAATAATTGGACTTATTAAAAATTAAATAATTTGTTCAGATATTGCGCTCGAATTCTTTTCGCGTTTTACAACGCCCGATCGTTTCACATTAGATGGCGCGACGCGCGAGTCGCCACTCTCAAAGAGCCCCCGCCTCCTTCCTCACTCGTTAGGTGTCATGGCCGCACTTGCTTGCGTTTCTTCGAACGTGTCGAGTCCGTTATTTCTTTCTTGACGGATTGATCGTTGCGGCGCGTGTTCTGGAGACTAACCGAACGAGAGTCGGATCACCAGGGAGAGCTTACCGCCAGGAAAGGGAGAGCTGCGGCAGCTAGCGTCCGAGAGGGAGGATCGAGGCGAGGAATCCGGTTCAGCGAGCGGAGTCCTTAAGGAGGTTGGTTAGTTCTCGGTGCGAGGCAGGCGGCGCGGCAGGGGGAAAGCATATAGGTTAGATTTTCGTCGCGTGAAATAAACGAATTTTAGCAAATAAATATGTGGAATGCATTTAATTGCTGTTTCTTAAGGTTTAAAAAGAGTTGTTTGTACAATTGAAACCCAAATACGTTATTATCCACATTGAAATGTGGAAATAATAAATGTGGTCCTGTTTTTTTTATTTTTACAATTTCTTGATAACTATAAAGACGAATCATTTCAGTCTTCGAGAAAGTTTTTCCTAAATATGTAAAGAGTTATTTGCACCTATTTTCACTAAATTATTATCATTTTTAATATGCTTTCGAGAGTTACATTACAGGTTAGGTAACATTTTTGCTGTGTCGCCCGTGTATAAGAGAGAGACAAGAGTATAACTTCAATAATTAATTACTCGACAACCATGCAGACGATTATCTTCAACTTTGGCATATATGAACGACAGATTCCCATAGACGAATATTCTCCATTGAACTAATTCTTATCAAATTGATTTGACTAACCACCCTCCTTAAGAGATTCTCATTGGAACGCCATATTTGTTACTTTCATTTGAGGGTTCATATTTTTAGGGTTTATACCGTCATTTTTTAAGGATTAATCATTAATTGAAGGTTAACTATCACTTGAAGGTTAACCATCATCCGAAGAAAAACTCTTAAAGTTGGGTGTGATTTCGGACCGCCAATTGAAGATTAACCTTCAAATGATGGTTAACCTTCAATTGGTCCGAAATCACACCCAACTTTAAGAGTTTTTCTATGGTGTTTTTTTAACGGTTAACACCAAAAGTTGAGTGTATTTTTCCATAAGGGTTCAGTTTGATTAAGTATATAAAAAATGTCTCTATTTTTATTCTTTTGAGCTAGCAAATTGTATTCTTGGTTTTTATGGTGATTAATATTTTGTGCAACTGCATCAATCTTTTTGTTGCTAGCGATTAATATTTGTTTTTATGTATTCGATTACTGCGCAAGTGTTGCGCATTTCGTTAATTTTATCAGAAGTTTACTTATCTTCTTTTTGTACCACTGGATTTAAAGCAAACCAATATAAACACAATAATTGTAATTCATAAACGTTTTTTTAATCTTATAACTCATTCTCTGTTGATACCATATTCTCTAATCCCATTATTATCCTAATTAGCAGACAATGTTTTTTAAACGTTTGAAAAATATTTGAAAATCAGTTTTAAACACATATTACAAAACGTTTGAAAAACATTGCCTGTTGATTGAAACCGCAAAATTTCGGCAAGCTACAACAGGGGCTGGATTTTTGAATTTATTCGTAAGAGAAAGGTATGCGCAAATTCTACTCTTACAGAAAAGTTGCAAGTTGATCGCATGGCTTTTAGTTAATCAACTTGCAACTTTTTTATAAGAGCAGAATTTCCGCATACGTTTTTCTTGCGAATAAATTCAAGGATCCAGCCCCAGGTGCGCGCGCGCTGTGCCTTAAAAGCCTCATTAAGAACGTATAAAGGTCTTATTTGAATTTAATTAAATTTAAATTAGATTTAGAACTTATTAAGAACATATAAAGGTCTTATTTGAATTCAACATATTAAGAACATATAAAAGTTTTATTTGAATTTAATGAAATTTGAATAAAATGTACAACTTATTAATTTCATATATGGTTTCAATAAGATTAATATTTAAATTGAATATATTAGCTAATTAAATCCTTATTAAGCCAAATTAAATACGAATATTTTGATGATGAAATGATACTGTAAGAAGTACGTATATATACTTTGTATACTACGAAACATACGTACGAGTATACACGTCGATTAAGAATATACGACATGTATTCATATGTTCGAGATTTTTAATCGAAATGTATATCGGCATTTCTTCTTATATTCTTAATTAAGTTTTATATATAGAACAAATATGAGCCATATTAATGCAGTTATTCAGCATTAATTTAAATCAAATAAAATTTAAATGGAGATTTGATTAAGGTCCATATAAAGTTCATATTTAACTGTTTTCCGCGGGAAATAAAGTTTTTCGCATTTTTGAGTACGGCCCACCATTCCGAAAAATCTGAAAAAATTCTAATACATGTAGAACACTAAAATATACAATTTTCTAGAGTAATTAGACCTGCAACTATCAAAGAAATTAGAAAAAAATTGATTCAAATATTTATTTTATTTTTTTAGGTTAGGTATTCAACGCGCCTAAAGCTAAAAAAAATTGTGTGCTAAGTACTTTTTATAAGCTATATTCTCAAATTTTTTCAAAATTTTTAACATGAAGGAACCGGAGAAAAAAAATAATTTTCGAAAAAAGCGGTTTTTTGGTGCCACTAGGAAAAGGAGGGGGGATGGATGGTCGAAAAAATCGTAGAAAATTCTTTTTTTAGTGTACTTATGCAAATCCAAAGTCATTTTTCCGTTTCATTGACAGTGGCATTTTGCCTATCTTACCGTGGGGTACCCTTTTCCATGTAATTTAAAATTTCTTCTAAAAAATTAGGCAAAGCAAATAATTTTTGTATAACTGCTTTTACGGACACATACTGACCGGTCACATTGGCTGGTACAATCACGTAACTCGAATCAATTTTTTTCCCGATAGTTTGCTGTCCAATTACATATTTATTCTGGTTCTGGTTCTATTAAAGTACCTTGTTCTTTAAAGTATTTAAACCGTTTGAACTCTGAATCAAGTAATTCGAGTGGATTTTCAAATAAGTTGAAGACTTGTTCAATTTTATATTGAATCGCACCATCGACGTTCTTGGCAAAAATTAGAACATTTGGCTTAATAGTTAGGGAGCTGGGTGCCAAAATTTCTATATGATTTGTTCATGTGGCAGACATTATTAATAGCGATAATTGTACCATAAGAAACATTAAGGACTGCGTCTGCCACCATGGTAGCGCTGCGTTGTCAATTAACAGCGCTTCGAATTTTTTAAAAAAAAAGGGGGTACTATATGATTTGTTCATGTCTGCCTCTGAGGCTGATGTTCAGAATCCTTCTGAAAACGAAGAAAATCGAAGAGGCAGACATCCAGGGCTCTGACTTTAGTAGTAATCAATTTTTTAAGTTTTTTTTATGATTTAAAAAAGTGTATATGAAGTGTACACTTGGCAGACCTGAATTGTTCGATTAAAGACAATGTGAAGGACCACAGAAAAATGGTCTGCCAGCATGTTGCCTCTGCGTTGTCAATTGACAGCGCTTCAAAAATGTTAAAAAAAAGGTGTGCTATATCATGTGTTCATGTCTGCCTCTTGGACTGATGTTTAGATTTCTTATAAAAAAGAAGAAAATCGATGAGGCAGACATCCAGGCCTCTGATATTCCAAAGGCAGACCATTTGAATATATTTTTGAAAAACTCGACACTCGCGCCAAGCTACAAGTGCTTTTTTTTACTTTTTTATTACCTGTTGGGTTGAGTTAATAAAAATTACTAAACAAAATGATAATATTAAAACTATTAATAATAACAATAATCAGCCGTAATACCCGCTTTCCTTTGATTCTCCTTGAATTTCAAAAAATTGTACAGTTCAAAATCAGTGAGCAAAATGTCTGCCAAATTTATTTCGTATTCAGGGAGTCATAATGAATCGAATGGACGCAACTAGAACCATGAGCAAATGACTTAATAGAGTTTTTTTTTACATTTTTACAACTACGTCCCGTGATAATGCAGAGCCCTGGATGTCTGCCTCATGGATTTTCTTCGTTTTCAGGATGATTTTGACCATCAGCCTCAGAGGCAGACATGAGCAAATGATTTAGTACTCATTTTTTTTTTTACAATTTTGAAGCGCTGTAACGCAAAAACGCAGCGACGTAGGATCTTAATTGACTGGACCAAATCGATTCGTATTGATCTGAACTTTAATCCCTATCGATATGAAACATGAACAAATCATATACCGATTTGGCACCCAGCTCCCTAACTATAAGACATGCCAATATTATTTTATTGATAAACATACTTGTAGAATCAACAATCGTTTGCACATGCGTTCTATTCATTGACAATTCATTATAAAAACTGGACACAAACTTGGCAGTTTCATGTAGTAACTGCTTTTTTAAGTCAACAAGATTTTGTTCGGTATTGTCAAAGTCATAATTTAGATATGGATTTATCCCATTTTTTAATTTATCATATTTATCCCATTTTGTTGTTCGCCCATAAATATATTTTTGTATAAATAGCCAAACCTGTTCACAGGCAGGTGGGTACTTGACGTTGAGAACTTGAAAAATCTTGTATAGGATGTCAACAGCCTTCAACACATTTTCCATTTTATACATAATATCATCAATGATGATATAAAAAGCCTCAATTACAGTTAATTGTGAGCCTATTACAATTATATATGGCTGTACAGTGTCTTTTAGTTTAGCGGCTCTTTCTTGTCTTCGACGTTTTACTTTTTCCAACTCTTCTGGGATCTATAGTAATAAATTTTTATTTAAATATTACAAATTAATTAGTGCTTACAATATATTATTTTAAGTTAGATCAAAGATGAAATTTTTCATTTATTACAATAGAATATAATCATAAAATATCAATGAATTATGAACAAATATCTTACTTTAATATGAGAAATAAAAGCATCCATTGATTCCGCTATAGTAGGTCGCCATATCTTGTTTCCTCCTGAGATTCTGAGTCGCGCATTAGAATACAGCACAGGTATTAAAAAAAGCAATGCAGCATCTCTACGTTCTGTACAACATAGATAAATAACAATCTTTACATCCATTAAGAGTTAATTTTTTAATTTTAAATCTGTACAAAATAATATTTTATTACCATCTCCTTCTTTGTATAGTTGGATTTCTTCCAGTTGCTTAGCAAAAGTTTTATCTTTTATGACTCGATTTTCCAGTAATGTTTCTAATTTCTTAGACAAATCGGGCCACTCGTTGTAAATGTTTGATTTTTCATCGATTAAAGCATCGTAATCAATATCCAACTGAAATAAGAAACAATATAATACAAATTTAAAAAAAATTGTTGCGTACAAGCATGTAACCGAATTCCTGTTTGAGTATTGGATATTCATTAAAAATATCAGAAACACTTTCTTCATGTTGTTTTATGAAACTTTGTCTTAATTCACGAGATCCATTCCAATGTTCTTTGACAGACGACCAAGGTGCTGTATTGTATCGTAACCACTGCAGGTATGTTTTGCAAACACGCTTAGCTATAATTTATATTTGAATTAAAAAGAATTCAAATTTAATAGTTTTTCACAAGATATATTATTGTAACATCAATTAAGTAACTAAAACTTTTGTATTTAAAAAAATATAATTTAAATAATTATATTCCATTGTCATTACCTTCAAGATTAATGCTTGAATCAATATCTAATTCATCAATATCCTCGCCAGTTTTCTTTCGTTTCTTCTGTATAAGTCCAATTTGTCGACATTCATCAAGTTTATTTCGATAAAAGTCTGGTAATTTTCCTTTTGATACTTTTTGAGACGGTTCTTCAGATTTTGGTGGTACATAATAAAATGCCTGTCGCTCATTTGGAAACAAGTTCCTGATTTTTTGTGATAAAATGTCAAAATCGGCATTTAACAGACGAACTCTACGAGCATTAGAACGCATTTATGAAATACATTATTAATTGACGATGGCGTAACTGCATGTTTAATTTTTAATTTGTGTTTCTGCGTCACTGAAGAAGGTCCAAACTAAGGACCGAAAGGTATGCGTGTCTTCGGTTTTTAAACATATTTGTATAATTGTCGCCTTTTAATCGGCGCTTATTCGGCTCTCATTTGCCTGTATTTTACGTGTTTGTTTATGCGAGAGCTTTAACCTTTTATATTATTAATTTAAATATAACATAATGTCAGGATTGCGAGTGGGATGAATAAATTCGCGGCGTGTCCAAAAATGGACAATACTTTATTGTAGCGTTATTACAGTGCTCGAATGCGAAGTGCTCGACGCGACTGACTTATAGGTACTTTCGTATACGTGACATCGCAGCATCACGTCGCTATCACGTGCTTTTAGTACATATGAGTACGCAAGAGAGGACACTAAATGTATCGATTTATATCGATCTATCCTAACACATAAAAATACGTTTTATTAACATTTAACCATTACATTTCTATCCCGTTTTCATATTTTTGAAACAGAAATTGAATAACAAGAAGTTCAGTCAATTTTCTACGTTTGGCTTCATCGAGTACGTTATGCTTCTCATAAAATTTTATAATAATTTGTCCATCTATAAAGTTTAGTAACAGTTCTTTCAAATCCTATTAAAAATAATAAAATAATTAGTAAAGTATTTATATTTGTAGGTAGGAGGATGAGGGAAGAGATAGAGGAACTGAGAAGAGAGTTCAGGGAGCAAGAGAAAAGATGGAGAGAAGAGAGGGAAGAGATAAATAGGCAGAAGGAGAAAGTGGAGGAAAGGATAAAAAGATTGGAGGAGAAAATAGAGGAGAGAAAGGAGGAGAAAAAGGAGGAGGTAGGAAGCGGAGGAGAGATGGTGGAGGAGAGAATGAGAGAGTTGGAGAGAAAGCTGGAAAGGAAGGAGAAGGAGGAAAGAAGAAGAAATATAGTGATAAGGGGGCTGGAGGTAAAAGAAGGTGGGAGGAGAGAAGAAGCGGAAAAGTTATTGGAAGGAATAGGAGCGAAAGTGAAAGCAATAGAGGTGAAGAGAATTGGGGGGATGCAGAAAAAGAAAGGGAAATGGTGCTGATGAAATTGGAGAATAAAGAACAAAAATGGGAGGTGATGGGGAAAAAGAAGAGTCTGGTGGGGAGAAAAGAGAGAATCATGGAGGATTTGACATGGGAGGAAAGAAGGATGATTTGGAAACTGAGAGATATAGCAAGAAGAGAGGAAAGAGAGGGAAGAAGAGCGTGGATTAGAGCGGGGAGAATAAGACTAGAAAATATATGGTGGAGATGGGATATGGAAGAGGGTGTGTTAAAGGATGAGAAGGGAAATATAAGAAAGGAAAGTGGGGGAGAGAGGGAAGAGGGGAGAAGTGAGGTTGGAGGGAGAGGAGTAAGAGTGGAGACGGGGGAATAAGAGGGGAGGAGGATATAGGGGAGGAGTTAGAGAGTAGTAAGACGGAAGTCGGAAGAGACAAGGACGGGGGGAGTAGGAAGGATTGGAGGATAGTGTTCTGGAATGTAGCAGGTTTGGAAAATAAAGATAAGGAATTTTGGGAGGGGCTGAAGAAAGAAGATGTGATAGTCTTGATAGAGACATGGATAGGGGAAAAGGGCTGGGAAAGAATAAGGGGAAGATTGCCAAAAGGATACGAATGGGGAGTGCAAACGGCGAAGAGGAAGAACATAAAAGGGAGAGCGATAGGAGGGATGGTAATGGGAATGAGAAAAGAGATAAAAGAGAAGGGAACGGAGATAGAAATTGATAGGGAGGGGATAATAGCAGGGAAGATTAGGGTAGGTGGTGAGAGCTGGTATATTATAGGGGTGTACGCAAAGAAGGAGGGAATGGAGGAGACCTTGAAGGAGTTGGGACATATAATGGAAAGAAAAGAGGAAGGAAGGTTCACGATAATTGGGGGAGATTTTAATGCGAGGACTGGACGGGAAGGTGGGAGTATAGAAGAAGAAGAGAGGGGAGGGCAGATGGAGGGAGGAAGAAAATCGAAGGATAAGAAGATGGATAGAGAGGGGAGGTTGCTGGTAAACTGCTTAGAGGAGAGAGGATGGGAAATATTCAATGGGAATGTGAGAGGAGACGAAGAGGGGGAATTTACGTTCACGGGAGGAAGAGGAGATACGATGATTGACTATGCAATAGGGGAAGGGGAAGTAAGAGAGAAGATAGAGAGTTTGACGGTGGGGGATAGAGTGGACTCAGACCACCAGCCCTTGGAAATGGTATTAAGAAGAGGGAACGAGGGGGAAGGCAGAGGAGGAGGCTGGAAGAAAAGAAACAGGGGAGTCTGGAACGAGGAAGGAGTAAAGGTTTTCGTAGAAAAAATTGGGGAGGTAGAGGAAAAAGAGGAAGATTTAAATAAGGAATGGGAAGAAATGGAAACAAGAATAGTAGAGGCGATAAAAGGGGTAGAGGAGGAGTTGAAGGGAAGCAAGAAGGAGAAGGTGGGGTGGTGGGATAAGGACTGTGGAGAAGCGAAGAAGGAGGCGAGAAGAAAATTGAGGGAATGGAGGAAGGAAAGAGGAGAAGGCAGTGCATTCAAGGAAAAGAGGAAGGAGTTAAGGAGTTATGTAAGAGGAAGAAGGAAGAAAAAAATTTGAGATGGGAGAGAAAAGCGGAGGAAGCAAGGAGGGAGTCGGAGGTATGGGAGATAGTAAATAGAGAGAGGAGAAAAAGAAGGGGAATCGAGGAAGAGATATAGGAGGAAGAATGGAAAGAGCACTTTATGAAGTTGTTAGGAGGAGTAGAGGGGAGGGTGAGGATGGGGAAGGAAGGTGGGAGGGAGGAAAAAGAAGAAGAGGAGGAAGATGAGATAAGCTTAGAAGAAATGAGGAGGATAATGAGGAAGTTAAAGGATGGAAAGGCAATGGGACGGGATGGGATACCAAGTGAGGTATGGAAGCGTGGGGGGAAGGAGCTGGAGAATTGGGCGTGGAGATTTATGAACAGGATTTGGAAGGGAGAAGGATGGCAGGAAAATTGGAAGGAGGGGATAATCGCACCAATTGTAAAGAAAGGGGAAGGAAAAAGGGCGGAGGAGTATAGAGGGGTGACAATTATGCCGTCGTTGTATAAGGTGTACACAGCAATTCTGGCAGAGAGGTTAAGGGAGGAGCTAGAGGGGAAGGGAATAGTACCGCAAAACCAGACTGGATTCAGAAGGGGAATGGGAACGATAGATAACATTTATGTGCTGAATTACTTGGTGAATAGAAGGTTGGAGAAGAAAGGGGAAAACTAGTAGCATGTTTTGTGGACCTTAAGGCGGCGTTCGACTCGGTGGATAGAGGGGTATTAATAAAAGCAATGAGGGAGAGAGGAATAAGGGAGGAGCTGGTGAGAAGGACGGAGGAGATTTTGAGGGAGACAAGAAGTAGGGTAAGGGTGGGAAACGAAATAGGGGAAGAGTTCTGGACAGGGAGGGGGGTAAGGCAGGGGTGCCCGTTGAGCCCGTTACTATTCAACGTAATGTTAGCAGATATGGAGGAGGAAATGGGCAGGGTTAAATGGGGAGGGATAATGCTAGGAGGTAAGAGGATATATACGCTGGGGTACGCCGATGACGTAGTGTTAGTTGCAGAGGATGAGGATCAAATGAGGAGTATGCTAAAAAGACTGGAAGGTTACCTAGGTAGGAAGAGGATAGAGTTGAATGTGGAGAAAACAAAAATAATGAGGTTTAAGAAAGGAGGGAGGGACTGTAAGAGAAGATGGAGATGGGAAGGAAAAGAAATAGGAGAAGTAAAGGAATTTCGGTATTTGGGTTACGTGTTTTAGAGGAACGGAGGACAGGAAGCACAGGTAAGGGAAAGGATCAAGAAGGCGGCAGCGGTGATGGGGAAGGTTTGGGGGATAGGGAAGAGAAGATTTGGGAAAGATTGTGGCTGTTTGATAGACTGGTGTGGACGGTTATGGGGTATGGAGCGGAAATATGGGGATGGAGAGAGAGGGAAGGAATGGAAAGATTGGAGGAAAGGTATATCAGATGGGTCTTGGGAGTAGATGGAAGAACACCGTGGTACCTAGTTAGGGAGGAGCTGCAAAGGGAGAAGCTAAGAGGGAGGGCGGAAATGAGCGCGTGGAGATTCGAGAAGAAGTTGGAGGAGGGAAAAGGAAGTGAGCTGGCGAGGATATGTTGGGAAGAGTTGAAGGGAAGGGAGAAGGAAGGGAGAGTAGGATCTAGCTGGGAACGGGAGAGAGGAGGGTTCTTCGAAGACAGGGGAGTGGGGTTAGAAGAGCTGGAAAGGCTGAGAGAAGATGGAGACGAATGGCACCGCAAGCTATTTAGAGGAGACAAGGAGACGCAAAGGAAAGAAAGATGGGAGAAGATCGAGAAATCGGATTATAATAGGTGGTACAAAGTAATAAAGGGAGAGGGTATTCCGGGATATCTGAAGAAGGGATGGGGAGAGAGCAGATGGAGAAGGGTGGCGAGGTTTAGGTTAGGGAGTGAGATGAGGGAGAGCAGGTATTGGGAAGGGGAAGAGAAGAAGAAATGTAGGATGTGTGAATATAGGGAGGAAACGTGGGAGCATGTATGGGAGAAATGTAGAAGATGGAAAGCAGGAGGAGGAAGTTGGCAGGAAGCGGTGGGTTGGGTATTGAATGAGGAAGGGGGAGGAGAGGAATGGATGATGGAAATAGAGAGGGAAAGAAGTGAAATGGAGGGGAAAAGAATGGAGGGTAGAGAGGAGAAAAAGAGGAGATTAGAAAGGAGAAGGGAAGAAGGCAGGAGTATATTGTGGTCGGAGGAGGACGTGAGTGCAAGAAAGACGGAGGATAAGCTGCCGAGGGACGAGGATGAGGACAGGGAAGAGCCGAGACAGGAAGGAGGGAGGCAGAGGGACGCAGAAGCGCAGGAAGCGGAAGAGGTCAAACAGAGGGGGAAGGAAGAAGGGGGAGGGATAGGGAAATTAGAATAAATGTAAGGTCGTATATGGCCAGGGTAAGAAGGGGAGAAAAATTGTAAGAGGTTTGGGTACGTTCCTCATAAAAACGCCTTGTAGATTGTGAACCCTACGGGGAAATACAATAAAACTTACATACATAGTAAAGTATTTATAAAATAAATAAAATATTTATAAAATTTTGCATGAAAACTTTACCGTATTTTAAAGTGATGTAAATTGACTTAAAGTGCATGAAATTTTATTTAACTCGTTCTGATTGTTACTACTTTTCTTCGATTTTTTTTAAATATTGTCATATTTCCTTAATGCAGAACTCTCTCTTATATTATCTTCTTCGGTACTCAATATATCTGATGAATCGTTTAATACATTCCCACTGCTATGACAATTTTCGTAATGATAATCATCAATTAATGTTTCATCGTTTAGACGATTTTTTTGTGTATACAATGTCTATCAAAACAAAACAAAAACATTGTTGAATATATTTCTTTCGACCATATTTTATATTAATTGTATATCTCAATTTTTATATTTTATTCTTTGATTCAAATTTTTAAGAAAAGGAGTATTTTATTTTGTATACCGAAGCTTGAGCATTATCATTGCAAGATGATTTTAAAAACCCTATTTCTTTTTGCTTAAAATTTGATCCTTCACACTCTCTTTCTTTACGGATAACAGACTTTGTTTTCACTGAAAGGGGTTTTAATAATTGCTGATTTTGACATTGTAACTTTTCCAATTGATTATCATTATCGTTGTCTGATATTTCATGCATATTTTCCTATAAAGATAGCAAGACGTTAATTTTGTAAACACATTTTAAAATAACTATTTTTTGCTGTTTATTAAAATCCTAAAAATCATAAAAACTTTTGTCTTACCAATTTAATACTGTCTATCAATAATCTCCTTTCTCAAGAAAACAGTGAATCCCTCCAATCGTAGATATTATTCGTGACACCTCGGTCTCGCTTATATTCAGAAACGCCTCTTTATCAATATCTTCTTCTAAGGATCATAAAATATAAGTTATAAACATAAAAAAATAAAGAAAGTAATATTGTTTGAACTTTAATCTAACCTTGATTATTTTTATTTATAATTATTCAAATTGTATCGGTCATACAACAAATGCAAAACCGCGTTCAAAATTAATGAAATATGTTAAATTATTTACTATACTGAAATGCGCACTTCTTTCCCTGTCGTTGATCAAAATTGTGAGAATATGATAGGAGAATTGCAACGAAATTATCCTTGTTTAACCAATAATGCCACAGTTCATATTATTGCATCAATATTGACTGGATAAGGACTCATGCACAATGACAGGAATAAGAAATAAGAAATTAAACATAGAGGGAATTTATAGTCGCATCCTTTTTCAAAACCGTGTCTTGTAATTATATATACATATATATATATATATATATATATATATATATATATATATATATAGGGGAGACCGGGGCCTAACCGTCGCCGGGGTTGAACCGTCAAATCAAATATCTCGGAACCTGTATATTGTGCGAACTCGCTATTAACATTGTAAACGCTGCTTATGGTACCCATGTGACCAACGGAGTTTCGGCAGGTTACCTGCCGTGTTATGATTTTTACGAGGGCAAACGTGTTTTCGGAAGGTGAAAGTTACATTTTCTGCGCGTGGAAATTTTGTAATATCTGCAATAATATTTGCTCTCCAAATCTCGAGGTACGTGATTATAAAGAGTAATGCATGCTGAACACGAATCCAGTGTAGTTTTTTCATTATCGTTGATGTCTAATATTTCGTGGGCGATCAAACCTGAAACTTGTGTTTGGGGTTAATCCGTCAGTAAGCAGTACGGGTGCATTTCCAAGGCATTTCCGGGCATTTCCAGGCTTACTGCATATGGAATATGGATGAGACGGGAATTACAACCGTTCAGACACCGAATAGAGTCATCGGACGTCGAGGAGTGAAACAAGTCGGGCGAGTGACTTTTGCGGAAAGAGGAACCCTCGTAACTATTTTTTAATAATGTTTTGCATAAAAATTTTAAATAAAATTTTTATATTTTTCTCTTAAAAAACAATTATTAAGATGTATCTTATCATTTTTCAGGATTAGATGTACGTATATGTATTGAAAATGCAGTGTAACGGTTAAACCCCGGCATTTTTGAGATTTCAATTTTTCCACCGTTGTCGTTTTTGCTCTATACCGGTTAAACAAAGCGACGTAGATAAAAATTTCCTATATAATCTTTGTAGCTAAAGGTTCACTCTTTACAGTGGTATACCACATTTAACTAAAATTATTTATTTTCTTGTTAAAAATCGGCACCGAAAAAAAACTGACGGTTAGGCCCCGGTCTCCCCTATATATATATATATATATATATATATATATATATATATTTCTTACAAAATTGATGTCGGTCATCTATTCGATATCGAAACGATGACTTATCGACATCGAATTTGACATTGAAAATCAGCCGATTTTAATCAAATTGTTTTGGCATTAAGTTGCTTCTTTCTAAGTTACTTGTGTTCAAAACTCTAAAAATTTTGTCTAAAATTAAGAGACTATCACCATATAGTATGCAGATAGTCATCGATTCGATGTCGATCGATATCGAACCGATGACTATGCATACTCTCATATGGTGACAGGCCGATATTCATAGTCGGTTCTTATATTCAAGTCCGTCTTAAGTTGAATCTTAAAATGTCATGAACCAATCGCATAGCCGTATTAAGCCTCTTGCACAATGCCAGGCAACAGGCAATAGGAACAGGAAATAACAAAAAAATCGTTAATTACAACCTAAAAAATTCGAATACTATGATTGGTTGGCAACAGGCAATAGGCACAGAATTTCCAACGTGACTGAAACTCTGTGTCTATTGCCTGTGTCACTGTTTATTCTGTATTTCCCGCGGAAAAGAGTTAAATATGTTTTAAATATGGTTTATATTAGTCATTTATATGAACGAAATTAAACTCAAATAAAAACCAAATATTGAATATAAAAGTAATTAAATTTAAATATGTTCCAAATTTGGATCGAAATTAAATTTAAATAAGATCTTGCTATTGGATTTAACTTGTCCAGGCGCATATATGGATCATATTAATATTTAATAAGCATCTAACCATCCTGAGTTCAAATTTTATTTGTATTTGAAACAAATAAAATTTTAATTAACACCCAAATTAAATTTTTATTTAATTGAAAGTGTTCCCATTGACCCATCATATATTCATATTTAATCAAAAATTGTGATTCATAAGATTTTAATAAACCTGCGAGTTATGTTAGTCTTGCGTTGTAGTCTGTTAGGTTATAAGTTTATTATTGAATTTTGTCATTATCAACCACAAATCTGCATGTTTAATTATGTTAATTATTTTATACTGTCTACATCGTACATATATTTTATAATTTCAGTTTTAGTTATGTAGGTCATTGGCTTCCCACATAGCATGCATATCAAAAAGACGTCCAGAAGATATCCCGAAGATATATTTAGGAGATAGGATATCTTCTCGGGATATCTTCGCTCTCCCTTTTCCCAGGAAAGGGAGAGCTGCGGCAGCTAGCGTCCGAGAGGGAGGATCGAGGCGAGGAATCCGGTTCAGCGAGCGGAGTCCTTAAGGAGGTTGGTTAGTTCTCGGTGCGAGGCAGGCGGCGCGGCAGGGGAAAAGCATATAGGTTAGATTTTCGTCGCGTGAAATAAACGAATTTTAGCAAATAAATATGTGGAATGCATTTAATTGCTGTTTCTTAAGGTTTAAAAAGAGTTGTTTGTACAATTGAAACCCAAATACGTTATTATCCACATTGAAATGTGGAAATAATAAATGTGGTCCTGTTTTTTTTATTTTTACAATTTCTTGATAACTATAAAGACGAATCATTTCAGTCTTCGAGAAAGTTTTTCCTAAATATGTAAAGAGTTATTTGCACCTATTTTCACTAAATTATTATCATTTTTAATATGCTTTCGAGAGTTACATTACAGGTTAGGTAACATTTTTGCTGTGTCGCCCGTGTATAAGAGAGAGACAAGAGTATAACTTCAATAATTAATTACTCGACAACCATGCAGACGATTATCTTCAACTTTGGCATATATGGACGACAGATTCCCATAGACGAATATTCTCCATTGAACTAATTCTTATCAAATTGATTTGACTAACCACCCTCCTTAAGAGATTCTCATTGGGACGCCATATTTGTTACTTTCATTTGAGGGTTCATATTTTTAGGGTTTATACCGTCATTTTTTAAGGATTAATCATTAATTGAAGGTTAAATATCACTTGAAGGTTAACCATCATCCGAAGAAAAACTCTTAAAGTTGGGTGTGATTTCGGACCGCCAATTGAAGATTAACCTTCAAATGATGGTTAACCTTCAATTGGTCCGAAATCACACCCAACTTTAAGAGTTTTTCTATGGTGTTTTTTTAACGGTTAACACCAAAAGTTGAGTGTATTTTTCCATAAGGGTTCAGTTTGATTAAGTATATAAAAAATGTCTCTATTTTTATTCTTTTGAGCTAGCAAATTGTATTCTTGGTTTTTATGGTGATTAATATTTTGTGCAACTGCATCAATCTTTTTGTTGCTAGCGATTAATATTTGTTTTTATGTATTCGATTACTGCGCAAGTGTTGCGCATTTCGTTAATTTTATCAGAAGTTTACTTATCTTCTTTTGTACCACTGGATTTAAAGCAAACCAATATAAACACAATAATTGTAATTCATAAACGTTTTTTTTTATCTTATAACTCATTCTCTGTTGATACCATATTCTCTAATCCCATTATTATCCTAATTAGCAGACAATGTTTTTTAAACGTTTGAAAAATATTTGAAAATCAGTTTTAAACACATATTACAAAACGTTTGAAAAACATTGCCTGTTGATTGAAACCGCAAAATTTCGGCAAGCTACAACAGGGGCTGGATTTTTGAATTTATTCGCAAGAGAAAGGTATGCGCAAATTCTACTCTTACAGAAAAGTTGCAAGTTGATCGCATGGCTTTTAGTTAATCAACTTGCAACTTTTTTATAAGAGCAGAATTTCCGCATACGTTTTTCTTGCGAATAAATTCAAGGATCCAGCCCCAGGTGCGCGCGCGCTGTGCCTTAAAAGCCTCATTAAGAACGTATAAAGGTCTTATTTGAATTTAATTAAATTTAAATTAGATTTAGAACTTATTAAGAACATATAAAGGTCTTATTTGAATTCAACATATTAAGAACATATAAAAGTTTTATTTGAATTTAATGAAATTTGAATAAAATGTACAACTTATTAATTTCATATATGGTTTCAATAAGATTAATATTTAAATTGAATATATTAGCTAATTAAATCCTTATTAAGCCAAATTAAATACGAATATTTTGATGATGAAATGATACTGTAAGAAGTACGTATATATACTTTGTATACTACGAAACATACGTACGAGTATACACGTCGATTAAGAATATACGACATGTATTCATATGTTCGAGATTTTTAATCGAAATGTATATCGGCATTTCTTCTTATATTCTTAATTAAGTTTTATATATAGAACAAATATGAGCCATATTAATGCAGTTATTCAGCATTAATTTAAATCAAATAAAATTTAAATGGAGATTTTATTAAGGTCCATATAAAGTTCATATTTAACTGTTTTCTGCGGGTGAAGCAATCATAGACATTTGATTTCTCTACTATGTTCTCATTGAAGGATGTTGCTAGAAGGGATTTTTTAGATTTAAACTCACGAAAACTCTGTCCTTTAAAATTTTTCTTCCAGTTCTCGGCTAATAAATTCTTATTCGAGGACTGAGAGCATAGAATCTGACTCATTTCCGAGTTTGACATCAAATTCGTAGTTTTTGTTTCTTTTTCTTCTTTGTTTTTTGACCTCACTTCTTTGACACATTGTTTACTGTTACTGTCATTCTCATCTAAAGAACTGTCCTCTATTGAAATGATATTTTGTATTTTTCGAATGGGTGATTTTCCTTCGTATTTGCTTCGGATTTTTGGGATGGGCGATTCTCTTTCTTTCAAATTTGAATTATCTGAATTAATGTAAGATTTTCGTAACGATGACGGTGAAGTATCAACTGAAATAAAAAAAACACAAATAGTAAAATGAGGAAAAGAATAAAATAAAACTATTGAACGAGAAGGATGATGCCTACCTTCTTCTTCATCCACAGTATCCTCATTACTTATTGTTAGGGAATCATTGAAATCAGTTTTCGTTTTTTCCAACTCTTCGGTAATTGTCTTGAGATCATATTTGATATTTGTCGACTTCAATTTTTTTGTGTCTTTCTCTGCTTTTTGTTTAGCACTCACCCCTTTTCGTTTTGCACTCACCAGTTTATTTGTTGAGTAAGCAAAGGAAGCTTTATTAAGTTGTTCCAATTTGATTTTAGCTTCTGCGTAAGAATCTATGATAAAACGAGTTTTTTTAAGTATCTAATTATACGAGTCATTTAAAGCAATAATTATATCTGTCTAATGGGGTCACCTGCTGAGCCTCTTATTTCTATGCGATGAAGAGGCCAAGATTCTTCAAATGGCTCACAGAATTCGATCTTCTTTCTGAATTTAGCCATAGCTTTTTCATCTTTTGTATTGTCCATGTAATGACAATAAAGGTCGTTGTCAGATTCTTCTGAACATATCCAAATCCATGGTTTCGGAATTATATATATACTTTCTAATGAACCATTGCCATCCAAGAAAGAAACTAAGCCAAACAACTTGACATCTTGTAAGTCTTCTTCCATTGTTCCTATAAAATTGAAAATGTGTGTATCGTGTTCCAGTCATAAAAATAAAAATTTGGTATTAAGTTATTAAAAGTTTGAAATGTTTTCATTTATATAAACACGATCAAACCTTCGGCAACTGTTAAAATATATGCAATATGAAAATATTAAAAAAACAAAGAACATTAAATCTTTATGAAAGAATTGTGGAAAAAAAATATAAAAAAAAAACAAAATTTGAGGCAACATCAATTTTTACTGGAAATTATAACGACAGAACGACTGCAGTTTTTTAATGTTAAATAACATTATTCTGAACATAAAATCAAAATTATACTTTCCCAGCAAACACAGAATACACCGAGTGCGCAATTTGCTATCAATATTCTGTGTTTGCTGGGTTTATATGTGAGCAATATTGCGACGTAAACAAAACATAAGAATCAGCATAAAGGAAAAAGAACAAGGACAGATAGATAGCGAGAGAGAGAGAGAGACAGAGACAGAGAGAGTATTAGAATAGTGTTTTCGATTTTTTGACTCGATCCGACTCGGGTCAAATTGAAAGTTCGATTTTAAACGATGACTCTAAACGGCGGTCTTATACCTCGTGGCAAAAAGCGTTTCTTAACCTTCATTAAAGATTCTTTTAGTACTCGTGGGATATTTTCATATTTTTATTACTATTTTTCCGAACTCTCAATTATGCTATTTTTTGCTGTTGTAATACTTATTTTCCGAGAATACGAACGTGCAACTATTACGGCCGGTATTTGAGTTATTCTGTTCGCGTTGCATTTTAACCAAAAAATATATGCTCACCGCAGTATCACACAGTTCTATCAATGATTACGCTTTTTAACTGTATTACAACAATAACTATATCACTTTTTTGCTACAAATTAGAATACTGTTAATGTTTACGGATTTACATACGAAAGAAAGAGTGATGTGCAGTCGTAAGAACGTGGGATTTCTCTACCGCGAGAGCCTTCGTGCGCAGGCGTAAGCTGATATCAGGTCAGACTGTTGGTCTGCTCTTTACAGCTGAACTGGCTGCACTACTCAGATAGCCAAATCTGTTCGAACAAATAATGCCAAATACTTGCTACAAATTTTGGTTTCAGAAATGGTACAAATTTGCATCAAAATTTGTTTTATCAAATGTTGTCGACAAACTGCTAGCAATTACGTATCAAAACATGCGTACACAATTGACGCCAAATTGATACCAAATATCGAGCAAAGCTTAGT